>NW_010172739.1:0-34411 GCF_000695765.1 Mesitornis unicolor | reverse complement strand
TTCCCTACAGCATCTAGGTGGTATTTGCAGAAATTAAAAACATAAGTTATATGAAGCTTTCAATAAGGTTTTGCATTAAACCGCTACTGTTGTCAGAAATAAATCAGACATATTGTCATGAAATGAAATAAACCTAACAAAACCCAAACAAGCAGAAGTACAAAATCAATCAACCAAAAGCTAACCAAATAAATGTGGCTTGCATAAATACAGGCAAGAAAGATTGGCTATCAGCTGCATCTCTGAAATACCTAGACATGAATGAAAGCAGGCATCATTAATCTGCATTGATTGCACTTGTTTGCTGTGCTGTGCTTCCTATCTGACCAGAACACTAGCTGGAAGCCATGCTGCTAACGTTATTTGTAAGTAGGTGTATGTTTGCGGCAGAGCCGGTGTTAAAGTCGAGCAATCAGGGTAACTGCTAAGTTTAGGAATGTGAAAGGGGAGCATTTTTCTTTGGCAGCAAAGGCAATTTGAGGGGTTCCAGCCTTGTAGCTCATTTTCTCCTTTGTCTCTCTGTTCATCACTCCAGCGGTTGCTGAAGGGCAGCTATTAGTGCAATTTTGCTATATGGTCAATTGATGACTTGTTTTAGATTAAATACCTCCAAAAGCACCATTAACAAAGAAAATCAGAAAGAATAACCAGCTCCTCCAGTCATTGCACTGATGCCATTTAGGGGACAAGCTCACGAAGAGTGAAAACAGCAGCACTGACAGACCACTGACCTCTGGAAGCAAGAAAAAAAGGAGAAATGGAGGCCGGTCTCCAGTGGTGGCTGCTGGAGAAAAAGGGACTTCTCCCTTTACCAGGGTCTTAAGACTTCTGAGGCTGACCCTGGTCACTACAGGCTTACAGTTACCAAGCTGCGTGTAAGCTGCTGTTTTAAACACTGCACACACGATCACTTTCCTTTAGCTTTTCATACTGGGCTGCATATTCAAACCACCATAAGGCAAAGCACTGAAACAACTAACATCACCCTTCCCAGTTAGGAAGGCTGCAATGAACAATAGTGTTGCTGTTTGCATGCATTGTTTCCATAGGTTTCCTTTAGCGATGGATTTCACCCATAATAAAATACACAAAGGAAGTGAGTAAGGCCAAATCTTCCCCAGTGCGTCTAACTGAGCAGTTCCCATTGAAAGGTGGCCAATTCACTAGGTGTCTACATGGTAAGCCAAGCGCTCTCAAAAATCTAATCCACTATCTGAGCACCTTCTGCTCCATGATCTATATGCCTGTTTACCTTTTCACCAGCTGATTATTCTAAAGTATACAGGATTAAGTTTGGTTTTCATTTGTACACCATCACAGAAATAACATTATCCAGCTGTAGAAAAGAGCAAAAATGGATCCAAAGTGGTTTTACTCACATATCAGTCCTGCAGCCTCGACTGTCCCTGCTTGCATTAAGTGGGATTTATTTTTCCCTTTGTGAAGAATTAGTGCTTTGACTTATTATATTACCATGATGATGCTAGTGCTGGGACCAGCTCTTGTTACAGTGATTTGGTGACAGATGCAGATATAAATGAATATACCTTAAAACAGCATTTTCCCATCTTTCTCCTTTTAGTATCATATTGTGCTTTTTAAAACACCCTTTACAACTTGCTAAGGAAACCCATCTGCATCATATGCCCCTTTAAAGACCATCTTTGGTGAAATAGATTTCACAGGCAATGTAGTGAGGGTTTCATAGGAAATTGGATTTTTTTCCCTCACTTTGTTGTACAAAAGGTTAAAATTTATTTCTGTTTGATCGTGCGCACCTCAAAGATGTCCCCTGCAGGCTCTGTCTGTTGGCAGTTAACGTGAGTTTAAAGAATGCTCTCTAGGCCATTTTGCAGTGAGAAAGTAGTAGGTCTTACATGGAAATGCAAACAAAACCTTTAAAGCTTTTGATCTTCTTGGGGACTTGATGAAATCTCTTGAGCAAATTGAAGGATTACATGCATCAGCAAATATGTACAAGTATAACAAATTAACTGTAAATGATATAACTAATCTAAAATGGAAGTATAAGACATTACCATGTTATGGCAGCATTTGAACTTTGTTTCACTAAAACTCAAGGATAGTTTAAAAGAAATGGTAAATTGCTATTGACTACAAATATTCATTCAAATGCAAAAGAGAATTGCTCTGGGGTTTCTTCTCCTTTAATCTCCTTCTGATTTGATCTAAGCACATCCTTCTAACCTTAATGCAGAGAGGTGGGAGGGAGGTGGGGGACAAGCTGTGAAATTCATACTGCTAATCCCCTGAGGACTTTCTAATCAGACAAGAGCCACTAGGGAGATAGTTTCCTAAAGGTCTTTTGTTTCTCCTCATGTAAAGAACACAGAGAGCAGGTACGCTGCTGTGCATGGTACACTGAGACTTTTGCATGGTAAAACAATAACACTTTGAAAGGCAGCAAGATTACCATATCTTCGTGTACTAATTGTCATTCAAAAAAATGACCTATAAATTTCCCTCTGCTTTGAGCAGAGGTGGTGTGGTGACCTGGTCAGCCCAGGTTCAAGTGTCATTGATTGGATGATGATGGACAAGGAAGAGTCCTTTGCCAGACATGAATCTACTTGACATTTCACTCATCAAGCACCTTGGGTTTATTTTCCAAATCAGCCTTTTCTCTTGCTTTGCTTACAGTTTGGCAACAGTGGCATGGACAGACACATCATCATGTTTGCATCTGGTCACAGCTCTTGGGAGCAGGCGTAAAGGGCGAAAAGCCTATGGATAATTTTCACTTCACATAACTTTTAAATGAATGGGGTGAGCAGCATCCAGGACTGAAACACTGAGAAACTCACATCATTAAGAACTTCAAAAGAGGGGGACTGCAAAGCATCTCTTGCAGGACCATCAACTAATTTGTTATCTCTTTGGGAATGCTTCTGTTCAAAATGTGAGAAAATAATTCACAATTGTGATAACAGTTTGAGAAAAAACTCAGTGATCCCCTTTATCAGGCCCTTTTGAAGTTAAATAGCTCTTATTTCAAGACATGTTAAGTATTCTTGACATAGGCAATCATTGAAAGGATCATGTACAGAAGGCTGCATCTTTTACTACTCCTCTGTTTACAGAGAGGATTACAAATCCATGTTCTCTACTGAAATTATGCAATCAAACCTTTCAAACTTGCGGTTTAATTACTACTACTGTCTGAAATGTTTAACAGGTTCCAGACATTAAGAGCCTGTTTAAGACACAGATTTGGCATCTGACTTTCCAGTTAAACAGGTATAACCTTCAATGTGAGCTGTGCAAGAGTAATGTATTGGCATTGCACACTGTTTTGGCCACACAGAAAGCGTGTGTAACTTGAACCATATTGCTACTGAAAACACAGTACAGTCCTCCTTCCCTTGCCATGCCAGCAGAGGTGTAGTTTCATTAGGATAAAAGTGCTTGGCTTTGGTATGAGTAACTGACAATCGGGAAAGGGAATAGACTGCAACAGTCCTGCACTAGTAGCAAGGAGCATGCCAGCCCAGCCATTTCAATGTAAAATATTGATGAGATGAGTAACACAGCGTGAACATGCTGGGCCATGGCCCAGCAATGGCGGCAGTGCCCGTCAGAGTGTGGTGGCCCACCCCGGGGTGATGAGGTGAGAGAGGTCCAAGCAGGGCCCGGGGGAGTCAGAGTAAGCAGAGCACTTCTACTTATCAGAAGATGACTCTGTCCTATCAACCAGTCTGAGTCCCGTGGAGTGTAAAGGCTTTTCAGCGCTGATTTGCCCTGTCAGAATGAGAGCCTTATCTGGGACCTCCCCATGGCTGGCAAGGACAGATATCTGGGGTTCAGTGCACTTAGGCACCACTCCCTCCCTTGCAAGTTTACCACCAGAGTTGAGCCTTCCCTGTGCTATCATTCCCAATAATGACAGCCAAGTGGTTTGCTAGCTATACTGTGCTGTTGAGGCTTGATGCTCACACAGAGTAAAGTACTGAATGCAAATGGTCCAAATTTGCAAAGAAAATGTTCACTACAAAAAGCAGTTTTGGTCCAGCTGAAAAAACCGACATATTCATGCCAAGTCTGGTGATTTTTTTTCTTTTCCCAGAAGAGTCAAAGCATATTATCTGGTGTTCAAGCATGCCTTAATTTAACAAGGAAAGAGAAGGTCTAATCCTCCCTCCAGTGAACCCTGGTGTCTAAATGAAACATCTTCATTACACAAAGTTGTATCTTGCTTGGCATTTTTTAGTTTTCAGAGGTGAAGGATGTAACTTAACAGAGAAAACTGAGAGCGCTTTGGGGTGGTGGAAGATTTTCATTCAGCTTGCAGACTGTACTATCAGTTTTCTCACCTCTGTTAATGTGAGTTCCTGCATGTGCTCTTTCTACTAATACAGCATGATGAAGAAGATCTCGCTGAAATAAATGAACAATTCTGATACACGCAAAAATTCAGAAAAATTATGTTAGGCAAGTAGTGTTGAACAAGCAAAGAATGACTAGTAGGTATGGCATGGCGGAAGAGCAATCCAGGAGGCATTGGCACTCCTGATTTAACTGTATAACTTAACAGGTGAAAGAGAGATAGTATTAGCACCCTGGCTATTTTTCCAGCTGCCTTTGGTAAAATGCACAAAGATTGCACCAGAAAACAGGAATCTGCAAAATATGACTAGGCATAAGTAAGCTGCAAGTCAAATACAGCGTGAGAATGAGGTGCTGATTTGGGACCATCAAGGCAGAATATGGGCACGGTCTTGTCAAGGATCTTTGAATGCTTTTTATGAGAACAAGCTGTGAGTTCCTATCATGTGGATAACAGAAATTTCCTGCAAGACAGCTGAGGCCTCCTGCTCCACAGCTTTGTGGCTGGTGCCTGGGCTCTCTAACAAGAGCTGAGCACAGCTGTTCCTCACACAGATGCAGTTATACGATTTTCCTCCTTTACATGATCGATCATTTTCAGGATTCTTTCAAGAACTGAATATCTTTAAGACCTTTATTCCTCTCTCAGACTTGGATGAAATTAGCTGGGGAGCTCAGAGAAGAAGGGACAGCAGATGGGTGATCAGTAACCAGAGAGACAGAAAACGCCATCCGTTTCTTTTAGCTTCCTTTCATGGGCTTCCTAGCAAACATCTGGGATCAGTGCACCACAGATGACAATGAGCCACCTACAGCAATCCCACTACTCACCCTAAAAGCCACTCACTGTTCTTTCCTTGCTATCAAGTCATGTCCTACTTCTGTGTTGTGGATGTCCACCTTTCTCAGTTTCTCTTTCTGTTCACGTGTTGCTATACTAAAAAATGACCCCCAACCCAAAACCAAACCTAGCTTAAGCTTCAGACCTAATTTACCAATATAAATTTCTACTACTCTGAAAAGAATGGTGTTTCCTGGAGTATTGTGTAAATATTGGTCACAGTGAATAAAAATAAAACCTGCAGAGCAAACCTGGCTGAAGGCAAAGCAGACATTGTATGGAATAATGCTGGCTTGCATCAAACCCGCACCATTTTTCTTAGGACATATTTTTATTCGTACCTTTTAAAGAAATTCTGACATGAAAAGCCATAATTAGAAAGTGAGTAAAACCCAAAGCACAGGCCTAGAAGGTATCCATCACCCCACAGACAGCTCTCTCTTTGTCCTCCTTCCCTCAAAGCCAGCTTGTGAAGTGGCAGTACAACCTGACAGTTTCTCTCCAAATTTCTGCAAGTACAGCTAATAAAAATCCAGGGATTTCCCATCTTTGGTTATGAAAAGGAAGTTTCCAAGATTGGGGTCACTAATAAACTGAATAGCCTCTCTCTAAATTGCCTTATTACTTCCGTCTCCTTCCCCAAGCTTTGAGTACGATAAAATATTTATATGCATTTTGGCAACAGCCTAACCCAAAAATACTATATAACTGTTCCCATTGATTTCAATGCTTGTGGAATAGATGACTACCCATGTGAGTAAAGGAGCCAGAAACAAGACCCCAAATTATAACATTTAAAATGTGTATTTTAAATATGTATAAGAATTCTCAAGCCTATATATTTTTTTAAATTATTCTTTTGATCACAGCCTTAATGCATGATTTTAAAATCTAATTCAAAATCTTCACAGAATGATGCTGTTCATGCTGAAGGACATTCTTGTGTGACGGTAGGAAGCAATCTTGCCTGGACCATTTCTACATGTATTTCCCTAATAAGAACCACTACAATACTCTGGATTTGAGAGGGGCTATACAGCTCTTTTCCTTTAATTTTATCCCTCAGGTTGTAGCATAAATGCTCTGTAAAATGTTCCATTGTCTAATTTTAGAACAGAAACTGATCTCTAAAGAAAAAGCAATGTTTTACTGGCTGAGAAAATGTTAAAAAATCAACATCAACTGAACTATAAGTGAAGCCCAGGGCACTTGGTGAGTACACTTTGCTTTTTAAAAAAGGCATATAAACAATAACCTTTCACAGCAAGTCTGTACTGAAATTCATGTTGGGGAAATATCTATGAATTCTCATGCAAATGAAATGAAATTATTCTCAGGACTGGTTTGTCTGAGTAAGCAGCAGCTATATGAGCTTTGAAAGGGAAATTTATCTGGAGGAAAAAATATTTTTGCCAAAATGATTAAGCATTTGGGGAGATGACTGTCAAAACAGAACTGCAAACTTCGTTGGTTAAAATCTTTATTGATTAAATTCTTGTGAAAATATTCATAGGACAAAGCCATAAACACATTTTCTATTCCACAATGCAATAAAAAAATAAATCAAATATATCAAAATAACATTACGGGTAACTGTAAATTTCAGTCAGATCTGATGATACAATAAATTTCATGCGCAGGAGAAAAATGAGGATATTATATTTAGGAAGCATGCAGTTCCTAATGTTGCATTTAGGAAGCATACATTCTTTTAGAGTATTTATTTTCTGAAAGGATTCAAAAGCACTTTGTAGAAATGTAAATTAGGCATAAATGACGAAAGGCCTTTTTAAGGCCTTTTCCAGCGTCTGTAGATGTGTCACGAGACACAAGACACGTGTTGTTCTCCATTAAGAATCAAAGCAGAACAAAGCAAAGAACAGAAGGTGTAAAGGGAAGCAGGCACAGGAAAGATTTGTGTTTTCCTGTGGTATAAAATAACAAAGCTGGTTCCTCCATTGGATTTTTGTTACTGAACAGAGGCACAAACTCCCCTTCTGCAGGCCAGGGTCTCTATGTATAGTTCAACTACACGACAATTTTGAAAAATCCAAACAGCACCTTTTGTTTCACCTTTTAAGAATCACGATGTAAATGAATTACTAGAATTATCATAGGATGAAGTGTCGTCATCTAACCCTTGGATGCCTACTGACCTCTGTGAGAACTCAGATCTGACCCCACGTGGATTACTGAGATGTGCCACTGTATTTGTATTTCCACTATGAATCATACAGCTTTTATTTGACTGGAATCAATAAATTGAAAATATGTTATTCATCTGAGTTACTACTTAACATGTTATTTTTCAGCAGAATCAACAGTGTTATCAGAGTATGTAAACACTCTGGGGCTGTATCTCTCGAGCACTAACACAGAATGTGATAGTGAAGTGCCTACTATTTAGATATCATTTCCTTAATAGCAAAGTTACATGGAGAAGACCACTCACAGCTTGGCAAGTGGTACTTTTTATTAGCAAGGTTTTGTTTGATTTTCAGACCTTCTGAAAAAAAACCTTCCTAAGGAAGTCTGCTGAACAGCCACCCAGTCTTCTGTTGCTCTGATGTTCAGGTCAACACCCAGCACAGCAGACTGCGAGAGAGTTAATTCTTCTTTCATTTCAGGAAATTACTGAAGGTAGTGGGCTACCCATAATTCGAAGACATGAGAAATTAAAATACTTGAGAATTCCTGATCTTAGGGGAAATAAGGCTAAGTGCCTCATTCACATTTTTATCTGATTTAGAAGAGAGAAGAACAATCAGGAGACTGGAAGGAGGAATATTAATTTCAATTAAGTTTCAGCTCAGCTTGGTTTAACAGTAGTGAATCCAGCACAAAAGAAAGACCATTTGTCTATATATTAACAAAGAAAAGGCTCACCTACTCAACCTTAACTACTGTAATCATCTCCTATTTGTAAAATTAAGATGAACGGTTTTCAAATGAAAATATTTTAAGGACTGAAAGTGGCATTTAGAAACATCATCATTTCTCCAAAATCAAGCTCAGCCCTCTTGCTTGACTAGAAGATTGCTCCTTCTTGGGCACTGACACCACCACCAACTTTGCTCTTCCTCAACAGAGCACTTAAACTTAACCATATGCTACAAAGAAGTAGTGTCATTGCAGAGAAAAGAGATCGACAGGCCGTTTTCAAACTCCTCCTGGTCAGAAACTGCCAAAAAGCAAGTGCAGCTTAATCCTCACCCAAAGGTGTACCTCTCCAGTGAATCTGGGGCACAGTTGGTCTCTGACCACAGTACAATCATCTGCAGGGATGTCGTGACAAATGAGAGGTGAATGAAGTCTATCAACATCCTAGCAGGCTGAGAGAACACAGATTCAGTCCATCATTAGGTAAAAAAGAGGTTGCACTGCCGCACACCATTTCAGCTCAGATGAATTAGTGTTAGAGACATCTTTTCCAAAAAAGGGAATTTTGACTGCAGACTAAACCAGTTTGTAATTAGTGTGTTGATCACTTATGAGGCAATTAAAAAAAAAAGTTTTAGTACTAGTTGTGATGACCTAGAAACAAACATTTTGTTGAACCTAGATATTCTTCATGTAGAAAATATTTATGAAACAAAATCATGCATACTTAGCATGTTTGTCTCCATTTCATTTGAGGCAGTGTTCAAAACCGGCTTGTTCTAAAAATATTACCAAATTAAACTGGCAGAGATCACTGGAAAGTTAGTTAACTTCCTCAAGAACTTAGGTATGCAAGCTGAAGTCACTAGAAACAGTATAAATGTCAAATTTTGAGTTATTTAGAGCACATTCTATGACTCCTTTCCAGGATTTTTCTGCCTATAAATTGTGCCATTCTGCTTCTGCCATCCTGCAATGCCTATCTGGATTGTGTAGTCTCTGATCACACAAGTACACCCAACAGCAATTTGTATATTTAAGGAGACTATGATGTACCCTGAAAGGAGATGAATGTAGCAGGACAGAAGATGGCCACCTCAACAACTTTGCTTCACCCTCTTTATTACCTTACTGCAATGCCTGTTTTCACTTCACTAGCCATACTAACTTTGGCATTACAATTTTCCTCTTCTGCGGTAAGCATTTTCTTTTCTGTTCCATCTTTGAGTGAGGAAAAAGCTCTCAGAAAAGACGAAACCTCTCCATCAGTTCCTCTTCCCCAGCCATCTGCAGCAGAGCCACAGAAGTGAAAAGCTCCAGCTCTTCAGTGCAGTTAATGTAATTTCTGCTGTTTGTCTGGCATCTACCAATGCAGGCTTTAAGCTAGCTACGCCCACATAACGCCTTCACAATATAAACTTTCTACAACAATGTGCTGGTTTTGACTGAGATAGTGTTAATTTCCTTCATAATAGCTAGTATGGGTCTGTGTTTTGGATTTGTGCTGAAAACAGTGTTGATAATACAGAAATGTTTTCGCTATTGTTGATCAGTGTTTACACAGCGTCAAGGTGTTTTCTGCTCCTCACACTGCCCCACCAGAGAGTAGGCTGCACAGGAAGGGGGTGCACAAGAAGCTGGGAGGGAACACGGCTGGAGCAGCTAACCAAAGGGATATCCTATACCATAATGATGTCCTGCTCAGCAATACAAGGTGGGGAAAGAAGGAAGGGGGGATGTTTGGAGTGATGGTGTTTGTCTTCCCAAGTGTGATTCCCATTACGTGTGATGAAGCTCTGGTTTCCTGGAGATGGCTGAAGACCTGCCTGCTGAAGGGAAGTAGTGAATGAATTCCTTGTTTTGCTTTGCTTGTGTGTGCTGCTTTTGCTTTACCTATTAAACCATCTTTATCTCAATCTGTGAGTTTTCTCATTTTTACTCTTCTGATCCTCTCCACCGTCCCACTGGAGGGGGAGTGAGTGAGCAGCTGTGTGCTGCTTAGTTGCTGGCTGGGGTTAAACCATGACAAACAAGCACTTCCCCAACCACTCCCTCAGACGTCATTGCTTAGGCATGATCAAGGTGGATGCAAACATCAGCAGGTGCCTTAAGAAGATGTTTTATTTGAGGGCAGACAGAACTGGTTAGAGGACAGGCTTTCTGATAGAAGAGACAAACATAAGTTCTTGTTTGATAAACTTTATCCTACCTCCTATGATATGTTTATCTTCCCCCTCATGGCCTGTCAGGAAGTTTGGAAGAACAAAAAACTCAACAATAAAATTGTTTCTTCCTGTTGTTTCTGTTTTGGAGGCTGCCATGCTATGGGCGATCCCTCAGCTGGGAGAAAGGGCTTCCTCCCTGCTTTGGAAGAGGAAAAGTGATGGAGCTAGCCACAGACTTCTCACAAACTGTGCAGGCACAGATGCTGTGCTCCCCCTGTTCTGTGTTTGCTTCTAATTGCTTGGGATTTCTCTGGGGAAACATGTTGATTATTGCAAAATTCTCAAGTAAGTAAGCTTTTAAGTCTTTTGCTGAAATACACTCCTTTCAGTGGGACAAACAGGTTTTGTTTAAAAAAACAATGCATCCGAGGGAAGCTTTGTCTTGCTGATTGAAATTTCTGCTGGGAAGAGGATCCCTTTTTTTCCTCTTTTTATGCCTATTTCCACCAAACACTTTTTATTTTCTCTTTCATTGGTGGAAGACTTACATGGTTTAAAGTCATTGTCAAATAATCAGGTATTCTGTCATAAATTTAGCCTGAGCAAATGGCTCCTCACAAAAAATCTCTGCAAAGCTTTCATTCTAAACAAAATTAGGGCAAAAATGGGACTGCTCCCTCTCTTTATTTTTTAAAGCTGAAATAACTGAGCAGGTGATAAATTTAAAGCTGATAATCCAGGATAATGAACTGCATTTTCATGTTATGTGAACAGTGGAAAAGAACCCAACAAATGAGAGTTTGTTCAATTTTTTACAATCCCCACCCTATTACTCTCACAGAAATTTCAGTCCACAGTAATATCTGGACAATTTCTGTTTTCCTTTTCTCCTGTTCCGGTTTCATCCTTGAAGATTTTTGAAGAAAATAAATATTTAAGTGCTCAACTGTGTTAATATTTTAAAGACAAATGTAAAATAAAATGTAAAAAAAATGCCCCCGGCACTGTGCTTTCTAATAGCCAGAGTAAAAATTAAGGTGATATTAAGAAAGGAAAAATACTCAGTTATGTTTATAGACAATATCTTACTGATATTCTGTCAGTCCACCAGTATCCTGCTAGATGCATCCTAAGTGCTGTTTTAAGAAAATAAAACTAAAAATAATTAAAAAAACATGTTGTATCTGTTCAAATTAAGGCCCTAGTAATCAACTTCAGACCCCCAAGGTCACTTGGCCAACTTGTGATTACAACAGCAACTTCAGTGTTCGGTATTGTCCTACAGCTGTGGCGGGTCAATGGAAAAATGTTCTTTAAACACCATAAGCATCTGATTGTGCAATACCTAAATCAGTGTCATTGATTATTCACAGTGCTGGACCGCTCAAAGCTGGGGAAGTAATTAGGGCTTTTTGTGTGGATTATCCACTGAGAAAAGGTCAAATAACTACAAACAGTGCCAGAAAACAGGAGTCACCAAGGACCTCTGCCTCCGTGATCAGTTAAGAAATGCTAAAGCAGGGTTTGATAATGATGTGCTTATGCCAGGTTCTACAGGATTTGATCATTCTGTCATAGAAATCCAATGAAGCATGAGTGATGGCTACTTTTTCCCTTGAAGCTTGCTTCAGGTCCCTGATGCCCGTCAAGCAAGTTTGTCAGTGAAACTTGACTGAAAAGAATTTAAAAGGCAGTTTTGGTTCCAAAGGGAAATGTGTGTGTATATATGTGTATATATATATATATGTAATGTGTGTGTGTAAGTAAAAGACTGCCCAGTCTTTTTGGACACATACTTTCTAATTTAGATCCAAATACTTATTTTGTTCCATCTTCTGTCTTCCCTGCTGAAAAAAACTGCCTTTGTCAATGGGCAACGCTGCAACCGCTCACAGTTCTTTTATCAGAATACACCCCCAGCTCTCCAAATGGGAAGTCTGTACAAAAAACAGCCTGCTAATGACTTTTTCTCTATTGAAATGTGAGAAGCAATAAAAGAAGTCCCTAGTTTTGTAACAGGATTTCCAACGTTTGCTGAATTTACAGGGGTACTGCTACTTAGCAACACCTTGTAAATTTAATTGCTAAGACAGGGTGTACAAAGCATTCCGGTTCCATATGGGAGCCATTCCTTACAGACCTCCTTCCCTGGGAGCTCCCAATGTTGTAAATCTCTTCCCCTCCTCCCATCTCCAAATTGCACTAACACTTTGGATGATTAGGGCTGCAGCAGCGATCAACGTTTACTCCTAGTCATTCCTTTCCATTGATCATTTAAATGAGGGATTATTCTGTTTTCCCATTTTAGCCCATGGATCAATTGTTTAAAACAATAGACGGAGGTTAGTTCAGAAAACTGGTGCATCCAGAGGAACACACAAAGACTGTCCTCCTTGCACAGGGAAAAATAACTTCATATTGTTGACGGGGTCAACAAGTAATACTACTTGGGCCAAGGGGAAAAACCAATGAAAGAGGCACAACAAAAGAAAACTTAAACAAAAAAGAAATAGAGGTAGCTAATAGTATGTAGATTTGGCCAAGTAAAGGCAGGATCCTGTAATGCCTGTAGTGAAAGCACGGGAAGGGAGAGCAGGACAGAGCTAGTCAGAGGAAAGTGATGGGGACAGTTCACAACTCTCTGGCTTCTGCTTCACTGTTGAAGAGTATTTCAAGTATGCAATGAACATGTGAGGTTTTTATTTTTAATAGAAATCTTATGGCACTGCCTAGAAAAGTGGAAGACTGACAAACTTTATACAGGCTGAGCAGTTGGGCCATCTTGTAGGACTTGGTGGATAAAGAGCATGGAGAGATGAATAGTTCCCCATGGGTCACCAAGCATCTAAAGGTAAGCATTTAGATATTTAGTGTGGTTTAAAACCTTGGACACATGTTTTTGGCAAAAGAAAACAACTTGTCCTGGTAGAGACAGCATTCTTAAAGATAACAGGTGGTCCATCTTCTTTAAAACATCTTCTTAAATATTTTTATCTGGAAAATCTCTGTGTCACTTTCACCTCAGGACCCCCATTGAACTCAAACTTTAATGATGTGGAAAAAACATTTCATTACTACAACTTACATTAGGCACAGTGCTGTCAGGTAACACAGCAACCCAATTATTATATTTATATAACAAATTTCACAGTGATTAATTTACCTTTAGTGTTCTTAAATTTGTTGTAGATCTGTATTTGTCACAATACTAGATATCAGGCCTGTGTGTTTTGCAGACTACTGGAATAATTTTATTTGGGTTTTTTGTTTGTTTGTTTTAGTTTGGCTTTCTTTCCTTGGTTTCCATTGAGACTAAGCAGGTAACTCAGGTAGAAAGCAGGAGGAGTGATGAGCAGGAAGAAAGCCATGACACAGTCAGGTATAGCTTCTCTTTGGCTCAGAGCAGGCAGCACTCTCATGTTCTTTCTGGTACTCTGCAGCAGATATAATAATTTGACCAACTGTTACTTTGAAAATACATGCTTAGGGGAAAAAAAAAAAGATGAGATAAGAGGGGAGTGAAAGGTAACATTTCAGGTGGAATTCAACCAAGAATAAAATTCTGGGCAAAGCTGCAGACACCACTTAAGCCTTAGAATAAATATTTACTGTAGAAATTATGTCTTCATGAGATCTTATTTCTCATCCATAAAGCCCCAGGAAAAAGCAATGCAGCACCTCTGTTGCCGAACTTATCACAAAACTGCTCTACTATATACAGACAGTTGCCAGAGCTGATTTTTGCAGGTATCCAGCTGCAGAAAATGACACAAGGCCAAATGGAGGCAAAGCAGGGGGGCCTCTGATCCACAAGCATTTCCACAGCTCTCCAGGCCCAAACACCCAGTGAGAGGATGAGGAAAGGCTGAGATGGCAGCACCGGGCTGAGCTCCACAGCGATCCTGACTGCTGGGCATGGGCTGAGGGAAGAGCAAATTTCGTATCACCTGCTGCTTTGTGCTTCACCTGCACTGTGTCCAAATACTTGGGCAAGCAATGAATATGACTTAGAGCAGACTTTCCATTCCAGGGTGAATTTGGAAGCTGTTCTGTTCTGCAGTTAATCCTTTCTGAGATTAGTAGCCTTATCACTATGTTCCATGTAACTGTGACAGAGAGATTTCACTATGGCCCTTTTATCATCCAGAGACAACAAAGAGGATTTGAATTCTGGCAGTTGCCATTATTTCAGTCAGTAAAACAGAAGTATTGCTTAACTATTTCAACAGATTTTTAGTTTATTTCCCACTACGACTTATACAGTAAAACTTTATTGTAACATATTGTAACTTAAGGTATATAGCTCTCCTATCAACAGCTGTATTCTGATTTGTAGTCAAAAAGTTTTCTCACTGCAGATTTCATGTGTACAGTTGTGTTGAGGTGTAATATATCACCACAGCATTTTTAAACTCAGAGCAATAATGTATTCAATTAGGTTGGAAATAAAGCATCTAGTTTTCCTTACAATAAATCTTTTACTAAGCCCTCTACATCACATGTTCAACAAGCAAATAATACATGTCATTCAGACTAAGGGTTATTGTAGACTGCTGAGGGAAACATGAAATGCTGGAGGTTTCATCAGTCCTGTGAAATCCTGCAACATGGTAAGTGTACAAATTAGAAAATGATGTAATATGTGACTAATGACACCTCTTGGGATATTTTTTGAGCCCATATTTACTGTTACGATCCGTAGGTTCATTTAGGCTGCAGGAGTTGACAAGCAATACTAAAGTCGAGTGAAAACACCTCTGAGTTCATTAGAAGCAGTTGTAATTCAAACTCAGAAGGCATTTCTTCTCTTTTCTGTCATTCTTCACATTACTGGAAATACAGTGCTTGAGTTCCTAATAAAAGCATTATACATGATCACGTATCTACAGTCCCGGCAAAACATGTTTATACCTTGACATCTGTAGCAGTGTCACAGTCTGAGCAGCACCCTAATTCACCCCAGATGTCTCTTTAAAGGAAATACTGTAGTAGGGCTACCGTTCATAATATTTTATGAGCATTGCCTTTATTACTTTGAAAGACTTTGATTTTTCAAGTGTCACAGACAGCTACAGTCACTTTTTTTTCTATGGAGGGAAAAGTAATATCACGTGTTTAAATATGAATAGAGATTTTGGTAATATTCACCCCTGGAAATGCCAATTGTTGGCTATGCATCAACTCCTATCCATCAGCTGCATCACATAACAAGGATTTCGTTATATGCAGTCCCTGTGCAGCAGAGCATACACTCATGCCAGTATTGTATCGGATATTGCTTGGAGTGCTCTCAGAGAGTGGCGTGCCAGAGCTCTTTATCTGCACTTCAGTCAGCATTTCGCTGGCTCAGAAGTGTGCCAGATGGTCTGCAGTGTTTGGTGATGCTTGCTTCACAGCCAGGACTGTGGTGAATGAGACTCCATGAGGACGGCTCCCCAAACAACTCCCTCTCTTTCAGATAGGGTGGTGTGGACGAGGGGCTCAGCAGCTGTGACGGCATTGCTGTAAGAAGGGAGACAAGCCAAAATGAACTGTAGGGATCCACAGTAGTAGAAGTACTGAGAAGAGTTGTAAACAAAGTGTGGTCCTAGAGAACAGTTTTCCCAGGTCCAGACATGTGGGCTTCCCTGGCCAAATTCATATCTACACAAACTCTGACCCATGCTGTACATACTTTGGAGTCTTATCCCAGAGTCCATAACGACCATGGTCAAACTCTGGCCATCACAAACTGTTTGAGGCTGGGACACAGCACTCCAGATGTTATCTCACCAGTTCTTAGTAGAGGGGAATAAACACCTCCCTTGTCCTGCTGGTTATCGTCCTCCTATGCAATCCAGGATGCTGGATGTACACCTTTGCCACCAGGGCACATTGCTGGCTCATGCTCAGCTTTGTGTCCACAGGGACCTCGAGGTCCTTTTCTCCAAAGCTGCTGCCTGGATGGTTGTCCCCAACCCATACTGGTGCATGGGATTATTCCTCCCCCAGGTGAAGTACACTTTCGCACTTCCTCTCCATCTGGATCCCTTTGTGACCAGCAGTTCAACCAGTTTTAAGTCCACCTCACTGTCCACTTATCTAGTCTGCACTTCACAGTTAGTCAGTGAGGATGTTGTGGAGAACAGTGTCAGAAGCCTTCCTAAAGTCAAGACAGACAACATTCTTTGCTCTTCCCTCATCCACTAAGCCAGCCATCTCATCATAGAAGGCTATCAGGCCGGTCAGATGTAATTTTTCTTTCATAAATCCATGATAAGTACGCCTAATCACCTTCTTGTGCTCACAGGTCAGGCTAGATTATATCTGGTCTAAGCAAGAGAAAACCTTCCATAGGTCATCTTTTGCCTTGCACCATCTTACTTCTTTGTGGTATGCTGACTTTGCAGCCCTTGGAAAGAAGAGGACAAGGATGTGGGCAATGCAGATTGCCCTAGTCCACTAGAGGAGCTCACCTCCTTCTTCTGAATATAGACAGGGAGGCTAAGACTATTTATGGCTGTGAGAGACTTTCCCTAGAGAAAAGCTGATATGTAGCTGATATGCAGCATCTGTGGAGTAACAAAGACTATTTTTCCACAATATGCTGTTATTGGGCTGAAACATAGCACGTCCAGCAAATCCTCTGAGTGTGGTGGAGCTTTTGATGAAGCAAGTGGGTACGAGGGTGTGGAGGCAGCAGAGCCTGGTTAGCATGATGGTGTGGGCACTCTTTAGTGGGACATGTATTGGCAGAGGTGCACTACTCTTGGCAGTGGCACCCCTGACTTTGGAGCTATTGAAATGCTGGAGATAAAACTGTGAGGCACTGCAGCTGCTACTCCTATCTCATCTGCCAACCCTTCCTCCCTTGGCCCCAGGCTTCAGCAAAAGTGCTAGCAAATTCACTGGCACTTTGGGCTAAAGTGTTTAAAGATGTGTAATTACTAAATAAACATGCTCATACCTCTTGTGTGCATGCTATCACAACTGAGCAACTCAAAGACCATATTAACATTTTAATTTCTTGGGGTTTTTTGTTTGTTTTTTTAAAATTCAATATTATGTTATGTTAAGAAAGGATCTGGCCCTTCTTGAAGAAAAATCACACTGATGTGAATTTTCTTTCAGGTAAAGAAACTAGATGATTTCTTACTTATGCTTCCATTCTTGTACAGTCTATTTAGTGACTGAGTCCCAAAACATACATGGGGACACCCCAGAGTAATGGGAATGTTCATATGCAAAACATATGTAAAATTAGTCATTGTTTAAATATGAAGGCTATGAATTCTTTGGGACAAAGAAAAGGAAAAGGTACAATATGTATTTAAAGCATGTAGCGTATTTTTTGATCCTTCCAGACTTATTTTCAACCCTTTTCTCCCACAGTGCCCAGTTAGGAAGCTATACAGGGCACTTGCAAAGACAGTACGCTTGGTAACTTAATGGACAGTTAAAATTTTGTGGAAATAATTTCAAATCCTTCTTCACAGTGAATTTTTTAATTCTAAAAACTACAGACATGTGAAAACCAAATTTAATCTCCCAATGAAGAATACCAAAATGAAACCTGAGTGGATAAAACAGTGAATAGGATTGAATCAAAATATCAAGGAAGCAGCTTTTCTTTTTTTTTATTTTGTGGTGTAACACCTCTTACGCAGGTATTTTTAAAGTAAGGTAAGGCTCATGCTTTGTATTTCATGGAATACAATCCAGTGGGGGAAGACAGGGAGAGGAAACAATCAGGGAGAGAGGCAGAGCTGACAGTGCAGTTTCTTTGCAGTGACAAGCACATGTATTCATAAATATTTTACAAGTGCAGCTTTCAGACTAGTAAATTTAACTGCCACATTAATGCAGCTTGCAAGTTTATAACCTGGACATTTGCGTGTTGTGAGTGTCTAGTACTCTGTGGATGATGACAGTAAAAGGTTTATATTTTGAAGGCTTTTCTCCTGTAGAGTGCTTTCTAGCTGTAAGACTCTTGTGTTATACAGCAGCTGTGCTTCTTGTATAATACCACAATTCATCAATTACTAATTCAATTGAAAGATGTCACAAATATACTCTTTATGACATATTCCATGCCGTCCATGAATGGGGCAGAATCTTTTCATGTCCAAGAATACTACAGAGCCATTTCAGGAGAGCTGCAGAAAAAGTTGTGTGCTTTTTACATTCAATTCATTTTGTTATCAACACGACAGAGGTTCTAAAATGAAAACGATGAAAATAAATGTTGTAATCAGAAGCAATTATGACCAAAATGATTGCAGCTGACATTCAGAAATGTTATCAAGATCACAAATACCACTACTCAGCATTAAGACTGCTTCCCATAAGTCAATGTTAAAATTAGTGGTCATTTGGAGAGCTTAAATATGGTTCAGCAAATGGTGTGAATCTTTCCACTTATTTGGATAAAACAGAGAGAGAATGACAAATGGTATCCTAAAAGGAAGATGACACCGTTAAAGGGCAGATTAGAACCAAAAAAACCTAGAGGATCTGGAAATGTGTGAAGAGAAAAAGCCAGCTATACTGGACATTGTCAGGGCAAATGCCACGATCACCCTATAGAGTAGAGGTGTTTTGTATCAAATCTCTTCATCTAGCTTCTGGACTCTGACATTATAATGACAGAAATGAAGAAAAAGTCAAGGGAGAAGCAATAAAAAGTAAGGAAGAACTTTGTTCTGGAAATTTCTAACCTGCTGTGAAATCTATTTGCCCTGATCCTATACTGAAACATCTTTTAATCTTTCAGAAGAATTACACTCTTGGCTGCAGAACCAGACCCATCCTGCTAGCTGTCACATCAGGGGAGAATGAAGCCTATGGCAGAGGATGTGGTTGGATTCAGCCTGTCTTCTCTGCAGCCCCTTCTGATGGCAGCTCTGCAGAGCTTTTGATGAGAACTAAACCTTCTCATCTCTGGCATATTCCTCAAGTAAAGCCAAAGATAAATACAGTGAGCACAGAAATCCTCCTCAGCACAGGTATGCACTATATGCATCTCCCTCTAGAAGCCAAGGTGAATTTATATCTGTGGACAAATGCTTCAGAAAAGCTGTCTACCAATAGAGCTGATGTCTGGCTTCTTGACTGTTTACTGCCAGAGTCCAATTCTGTTGATACACACCAATGTGATCAACCCTGCAGCAGGGAGCAAGGTGGTGCTTGTTGGGTGAAATTATACTTCTCAGTGAAATTAACTGCATACTACAAAATGATTCCTTTTTTTTGGTCTTTTGCTTGCACACACCACAATCGTTTGCAGCCACCTACAACCAAAACCACTCTGAATTTGCTCTTCTAGATGACTTTGGTCTGAAGATCCTGTGTGCATTCTGTGAAATGCAGATATTTCTTTCTGCTGTTTTTAACAAAAGGGATAAAAGCAGTCAAGTGCTTGTTACAGAAACTCAGGAAAACAGCTTTAAAAGTGATTGAATCAATTTCCCTTTATCTTGTTACCTCCGACCTGAGCAATTTTAAAGAGCTCAAGCCAAGTAACTGCAATCCATGACTTTGACATTACATCCATACATCTCTCTATTTTTCTTTCTGTTCCAAAAGTTCTGCTGCACATCCCACGAGACTGAGCCTTCCAAGCAAGAGATAAGCAACCTGAGAGGGTATCATGTGTTGGAACATAACATCCAACATTTCTCTGTAAGAGTTCCCAAACTGCTTCACTTCTCACTCTGTAGTGCCTGCATTTGTGCTTAACTCTTTTTCTTCTAGGTGTAAGAACAAAAGATTGTTCAATTTTTTTAGTGCCAAGTGTCTTACAAGTGCAATGGAATAAAGATGCAAGGAGGCTGTGAGCCTTCCCCTAGGTTTTCCATTTATGCATAGATATGTCAAATATTCCCTAAATGGGTTAATGAATTTAAAAACCAAAATGGCCAAAAACCCAATAACATATTCTAATGCACCTCATCATCTTATATGCCTAAACTCCCAAGATGTAGACTTCTCAGTGTCTGTTATATCTGCAAAAATTGCTTCTATTACTTAAATCAATATGAAGATACTGTATCTGTACTTTACTGTCAGCCTCCAGCTTTCAGAGCAGGTCTTACTTCTTTCAAATATTCCAGGAGGTGGGAAGAAAGATTGTTTGTACCTATACTAGGACTTCCTCTCCCCCTCGCCCCACTACAACTCTTAATTTTTTCTAAAACATCTTTGAAAACCTTTCTGGATTTGATTTATTTTTCATCCAAGTTCCAGATAGATACAGGTAATAAGTAATATGCCCTCTCCTTGCTCCTTTCCAATCTTGTATGCACAGTTATTAATCTTCATAATGTTTCTCAGACAGGTCTTTGTTCCCTAATGACTCCAGGCACACCTTTGGGCATATTAGTAGGCAAAAACCCTGGTGTTTTTCAGGACAGATTTCCCATAGTTTAGTTTATGAATCAAGTCCTGAATGTTTACTTAGGCACTCATTCAAATTTGGACCTAGATTTTTAAAAGTAGCAAGCAATTGCTGTCTTCAATGTTACATGGTTTGAGACTCCTTCTTAGACGTATTTTGAGCATTTAAGATCCTAAGTTTTGTTATAAGTCAGTGTCACTGAAGTTGTCCAAGTCCATTTCTAAAGTGGCCCTTCGCTCTGTCAATCACTTAAGCTTAAGATGTGGAGCGAACCAATGCCTAAATACCTTAATTTTTTCAGAAATTACACAGAATTTAGATTACTACATGCCATGTCGCCAGTCGTTAGAGTTCTAATATTTTAGTTTCAGAAAAATGAATAGAAGGAAAATATACTTCATGTATTATAGTGTCAGCCTACTGAATGTGCAATATAACTAAAGCCATGCAAATTACAGTAGAGTGTTACTAAAATCCTGTGTATCAGTGCAGCAGATGACCATTGCACAAAATCAGCTGTTTGGTTGTATGAATTTGCAAGGTTTCTGTTCCTCCTCAGAAGTACAAAATAACATTCACTGCCAAAGACAAGAAAAACTGTATCTGGTTGTTCAAGATGGCTGATATGGAATGGACAGTCCTCTGTTACATGAGAAGTTTGTGGTGTTTATTTAAAGGAGAACAAATGAGTGAGGAATAATTGCCAACAAATCCTGTAAGTTTGGCTTCAAAATAATGATTTTGCATCTGAAAGTAGAAGTTGTGCTAAATAAAAAACAGATTTGGACAAGATTTTGAAACACAGGTTCTTCTAACTACTTAGTTAATATGGCATGCTGGGTTTTCAGCAAAGCAAAGTATGCTATACAGATCCAGAGAAATCTCTTCTGGATAGCTGACTCTGGTCTTAGTGATTTAAAAAGAGGTAACCATAAAATTTAAATTTCACATTTAAAAAGCATATTTTCAAGTTGTACTTTCTGGTTGGTTGTTTGTGGGATTTTTGTTTGGGTTTTGTTGTGTTTGTTTATTTCCCTGGTAATCACTGGCCACAGAACAAACAGGGGAAAGTTACAGAAACATTATTTGCATGTGGACAATGAATCACATTAAAAGAAAGCATTAGCTTGTATACACAGAATTTTGAATTTATCATTGATAACAATTTACTGTCCTTAAAATTCTATAAAGACAGTATCTTAACACGTAATGGTTTGTGATTTCTTTTGCCCAAGAAAGAGAAAAATGACCCTAAATAGTTCTGTGTTTTGTTTTGTTTTGTTTTTTAAACTACTATAGCCTTTCACTGTCGTATTTCAGAGGCATAATGAAGCAATTTTAAAACAAAAATAATAACATACTTTGATGGACTATTTCCATGTGCCCTGTGTCTGTGCAAAATCTATGCCAGGAATCAATCAGTGATTGGCAAGGCCTTGCCCAAGAGATCGCAGATTCACAGCTACTTTAGTGTCTGACACTACTGTTCCCTCTCAAAGGCTAAAAAGCACCATTCTATTCAGGATATTATTTAGAGCACTTTAAATCAGGAACTAATTTGTGCCATGCAAAAAGTAATCAGAATTTGTTTTAATTGGAAAGATTATAAGGCAAAAAGATAAAACTTCTGCATAAATATATATAGATATATCTATATCTCACATTTGAGAAAGAGACCTTCAAGTGCATTACAGGAATACTTGGTCAGTGCTTGCAGGAGGAAGAAACTTAGTAATTAAAAAAACTTATTTGAAAACACAGGAATTCTTTAATTTACTTGCATGATATGAAGCCTTTCAACACTTTAGTGGAAATAAGCTGCAGAATCCCCCACATAAAGGGCACAGGGGCAGGGGCAGTCACAAGAAACAAAAGTGGCAATTAAAATCTTATGATCTCAAACCCTGTGAGAGGCTCTTCCTAACAATTCTGCATAGCTGCTTGTTGACTTTGTTCCTGTTTTTTCCCCTGAGCATCTAGTTGGCTCCAGCCTTAGAACAGAGTAAATGCTGCAGATAAGATCACAGATATATTAGACACTGCTATTTATATGCATACAGTATATGCATATTTATATGCATACCTCTTATTACAGGTAGATATAACTTCCTGATTAGTCAGTGGAAAAAAGGCCAGTATTATTCCTTAGTCCTATTAATTAGAATTAAGGAATGAATCAGTTAAAATTATTAAGGTCTTAACCTCTCCAAGAAGGCTGTCTTTCAGTACCTTTCATCTGAACATAATTCATTGGACAGTATATTAAGCAAATTAGTATTTGGAAAGAATTTTATAATTTTCAGGCTAACTTTCTCAACTCTCATCATCATCAACAGTGCGATGACCTCAGTTGAAACAATGAAACAGCTGCTCCATGTACTTTATTTTACAATTAACAATTAACTTTTACTTCCCCATTCCTAGAGGCGGAATAAGACTTCCCCTATTATTTCTCAGAGTTTATCTTACTGCTTAGGGTACTTCCATTGCAAATGTTTTTTTCTCTTGTGAGCTGGAATGCAGTTAGCTGGCCAGGTTAGGCCAAGCCAGATAATATTCCATTCAACAAAATATAGTGTACCAAAGTAAATATTTAAGGTTTGCTATTAATATTTAGCTACCAGCCATACTTTTATAAATTATTAGTTATGCTACTATGCCCTTTCCCTCCATCTTTTATTGCTCAGTAGTCTTCTGCCTTCCAGTTTGTAGGAGACAGAAGCCACTAATGAAGAAAGCTTGTATATGGAAAACACTGACAAGCAATTTCTTGGGATGCAGTCTTTGCTGCACTTACTGAAATGCCAAGCCTCCTATTGCCTCAACAATTTTCAGTAGTTCACTTTATTAGGCCCCACCTGTGAAGCAAAAAGGAATAAGATTATTGAAGAAAGCTTGCTTTTACTTGACAGATTTCAAACACTAGATCTAATTATCATGCCATAAACTGTCAATTTCATAGGATAATCTTCTGATAAATACTCTGTTAAAGCCAGCACATTAAACACATTTTCTCAATATGCCAGTTGGAATGGAAACAATGCTTTCCTTGCCATGGGCACACTAGAATGTGGTCAGACAGAAGCTGTAACAAAAACAGGTAACAATTTTATTATAATTAAAGATAATACATTCAACTTCAAACATGGAACTGGACAGCAATTCCTGCAGGCAGCTACTATCCATGATGTGTCATTTTAAGAGCCACCCAAGACCATGGTGGTCTTGCTATGTATGTACCCTATACTGTCTTTGACCATTTTTCATTACAACCTTATTTGAAATGAGCAAATGTTTCACAGATACTTAAATTCTTTAAAAGTCCGTGAACATATAAAAATTAATAGGAGAGGAGATCCCATAAATTCTGGACAAAGAAAAGGCTGAAGTGCAAGGTCAAAAGTTTTAAGTTCTAAGAGAATCCACAGCAGGATCTTTCATACATGGTGGCCTGTGAACAAACCTCCCTCAGAGCTCATGGTCAACCACAAGACAAAACCAGTTGGTTTCAGTAGTTTCAGTGCTCATAAAAGTACTCATTTAGAAGGAAGATGATATATTCTGTAAAAGAATAGACCAAAGGCAACTACCTGCTTGCTCTCCCATACATTCACAAGATCTGGAGTTCCTTACTTGGTAGTCTCTCCTGTCCAGAGAGGTGACTGGCCTGGCAGGACTTCCCACGTCCCTCAGAGAAGGTACACAGTTTTGCAAGCGACACAGTGAAAGCAAATCATCATCTTATCTCCTTAACTTTCCTCTTTGATTTAGCAACATCTGGAAGTAAATGCCTAGCTTGACACCATTATTTATGGTCTTTTATAGAAAACTGACAGATAAAGCTAGAAAACTGTGTGATAAAAGCACTATGTCTACCAGTACGTCATCCCCATCCCTTTCAGAGAAGTACATGGCATGAAACATGACAAAAATGTGCAGATCAGATTCTCTTCCTACAGTCCTGCTTTCCGTTAAGCCAACTACTGAACGTTTTATTTTGCTAGTTTCACACAACTGAAAGAAAAATACATATTGAGGAGATAGAGATTGAGAAAGGACAATATTCTGAGTAATAAAATCTTCAGATCTGTAGGTCATGAAGCCACAACATAGGAAATGAGCAAATCTTGCCCCAGCCTTCATGAGGTACAGGTGATACAGTCTGAATCTTCTCTGATGCCGATTCTAGCACCAGCTATTATTCTTATGCTACTGAACCTTTTAAACACGAAGTTAGTGATGTTTTGAAGGACTGCAGGTGAACATGGTGTCTCCCACCTCATTTGTGCTCTCCAAGTGATCTGATTTTGCTGAAGAAGCAGTGAAGGACCTGCCTGCAGGGGTTTTCACCCCAAGGTGTAGGCTGTTGTGCAGGGCTGTACTGAGAAGCATTGATGTATTGCATTTATTTAAGACTGCGATACTACTCTAGTACTGGTGTATCTGTGACTCTGAACTCATTCACATCACTATTGAACGCATCTCTGTAAAACAATATATATGTTTGTGAATTGGGGTTGTTAATACGTAACTGACAAAGGTATCTTTGTTTAATCATATCATTGGCCAGCAAAGATCTATTGGGTAATTTTGGCAAAGCATCAATACCTCTTTAACCACACAGCACTCACATATGTCAATCTTTATATTCAGAGCCATGTCTCATCAGGACAAGAATGCAAAAATTAATTCACATGACATGCTGTTGGTATGTTGCAAATAAACCATGTTCTGACATAACTGCAAGGTGCAGGTGTTTCCAAGAATCCCTGGCATGGCTTATGAATGCTGGAGTATTTAGCTTCAGGCTTCCTGGGCAAAATACACTCCTAACACTATGTCAAAAAAGAAACATAGCAGCTAATAGAATAATTTGTAAATCTTACTATATCAGACAGTGATGGCTTTCTGAAGAAGCTACTGATAACTAGAAGGGAGAAAGAAAAATCCCAAGAGAAGGCGATTGTACAGATGGATACGAAATGGCAACCTTATACACATGAGACATTCAAACCCTTCAGATCAAGATTCTACAACAAATTGGCAATGTTTTGAGACAGACAACTCTTTTCCTGCTGCTTGCAGTTGTCATGAACGTACCGGAAGCACTGACTCATGCTTAGTTAGTGGTACCTTGGATTATTTTTATATTGTTTCTATACATTTATAGTATCCACTACTTTTAAGGCACATATTACTCTTCAGAATATTTCACTAATCTGGCACAATGATTTTTCTGTAAGATATTGAAAAAACTATCTTTTTAATATCTTGTTTTGACTTCATTCCAAGCAGACAAATCTATGGATAAGCTTTCTTCATATAAGTCAGTTAATCAAGTAATGGATCAGTTATTAACTAATACATGGAGTTGGCTCCACACCTAAATTCCTCAAAAATAATGAAGTGATACCTATTACAATGATTGTGCAGCTCTCTGTATCTAAATAGAAAGAAACATTCCATCTGTAAGGAGAGCAGGAAAGCATTAATGTTTTAAATCCTTGACAAATCTCAGTGGAAAACATCTTTGCTTTCAGTGTTTGTTCACCACATGGTGCATGCTTCAGGAGGTGCTAAATCAGCAAAACTGCTGAATTTGAAATATCAGGAACATTCATCTACCTCTGAATTCAGTTATGCTATGTGTAAAGATCCTGAATAGAATCTGATAGTGTAATAGCAATGTGGAATTGCATATTAAACATACCTTACCTGTCATTAAAAACCTCTAATTACACCCGTCAGATGACTCCCTGTGCTGCTACTTGTCATGCTATATCTATATATCATTTTAATGGGAGACGATAGTATTTCTGATTATGTCGCTTAATGTACAATATATGAAACTTATGGGCCTGAACCTGTTCCCATGGAGGTCAATGACAGTTTTGCCACTGTCTTCAATTAGAGCGGGATGTAGTTTTATGACACTAGAGTTTCATTTGCATTAATTAATTTACTTAGTAGGTAATGAAAAACTTGAAAAAACAGTCCTCTGGCTCATGAGTTTGGCACTGTATTTAATATTTTCATTAGGAATAATTGCACTGATAAACTTTTAAGCAGAAATGGGTAAGACGGATCAGTGTCTTAGGCAAAATCAACCTTACCAGCAGTTGACTGGGAAGTCCTGAGACTGCCTTCGATACTCTAGCCTTGTTTTCTTTTATGTGTCTAGGATGTTGAATCTTTAATGCTTTGCAGTCTAAGATGAAAACACAACAGTTTCATACCTTATGGACTTATATGCTTTATACAGCATGGGGACATTTGTTTAGCAAACACTACAAAACTGGTTAGCAGCTTCAGGTCAGCAGCTTCACTGGGAATGGCAAGGATAGACCGGCAATGAGGCTGAGGTGGTTCTTTACATCATGGTTGAAGCCAGGCTTCCTATGTAGGAAGATCCATACAGATGTTGTTGAGCGCAAACACAATTCTGTGGAAGGAATCTTACATAGCGTGTTTTGATTTCTTAAATAGAATATAACTTTTTAGCATTTTAGCTGTTAACAGCATTGATTATGTTAGCATCAGACTCATGCCTGGGAAAGATAAGGAGCTGTGAAAACAGCAACGGAGACAGTTCTGTCAAGCAAGATCACACTGTGCGAGTGGATGGGGATGTAGGTTAGTCCCACAATGCACAGTCTGGGACTGAAGAATTATAAGGAGTCTATATGTAACACCTTTCACAGAAAGGACAGGAATCAAATGATCTTCTGGTGAGCTAATGACAGCTGAAGGATTTTACAGTGGCTCGTTGGAGAGGTGATATGACCCAGCAGTGGATGCACTTGTATGGGATTTCTGTGATGTGCCTGATTGCCACACGCTGCCACATACTTCCCCTGTCATCCTGGAAAAGACACTTCTCCTTGCAGGCTCTGCTTCTACAGCCTGGCAGTAATAACTCCCCTTTACCTTGCAAGGTTTCTGGTTTGGTTGGGTTTATAAGTTGCTTAGTTACCCAAATGTTGGGAACCATGAGGTACCAAGATCAATTGAAAATGTGTCAGTCAGAACTTGAAAACCCATCAGTCTCCGTATTCAGAGCTTTTTATTAAATTAACAAGAAAAAAAAAAAAGGTGACTTAGAATTGGCTTGGGGTCTGTTTGCCCCCTTTAGCATATTGCTCTGATTCTCTTAATACTTTTAGCCAGGCACACTGTAGTTTATGGACATTATTGCAGAAATACTTGCTGAGAATAGCTATTTGATTAATTGAGTAGTCTCACTGTAAACCATGTGATACCCCAGAAGACACTTTATAAATAAAGTGTATTTGCATCAGGAGCTTTTCAAGGTTCTCTTTTTTACAAAATAATATTTCACAGCTTAAACGAAATCCATTGAGGTGAAGTTTATCAGTTGAGCACTTTAATAAAATGGGATCAAATGCAATTTCTAGTGGAGACAACAAATGCTTCTTATTTGGCACAATATTTTACATATCTATGTATCACTTTAAAGAAAGTAATTGGTGATGTTCCTTTTGTAGAGAAAATGAGTTTGGATGGCAGGAAATGAGCCTATACATCTGCCTTACTTGGACCAGTCCTTTATGTGAGCCTGAAGAAGACTTTTATCTATGTTTCCCAGAAAAAATGTTGAATTCAGACAAGAAGAATAGATATTCCATTTGAAATTTTATGATGTTATCTGGATTTGTTGCTGTTTGTGGCAATCACATAAGAGGAGCAATAAATAAATAAATAAAGCTAGGAATGCTGCAAGAAAAAACACTGAGTTAAGCACATTAGGATAAAAATTTATTTGAACTGTTTTAAAAAGAAAGATGGAGAGCTAATACCTATGCATATGATGTAACATTTAGCTCTTCTTGTTAGTGAGACCATAATTTGTCCTATATTAATTTTTTTAGGCTGATGGAAACACTCCTCTAAAGTGCATTTTAAAAAAAAAAAATAAATAACACAGCAGCTTCTTTCAACTTTGTTAACTCTTAGCTTACCACTTCACTAATATTTTGTGGAAGGCTTTCAGTGTGTCACTTTGAGAGGTGTCTCTTGTTTAGGAAGTTCTTTGTCTTTATCTCAGCTGAAAGATTGGCAATTCAGAGGCTATGAACCAGTGCTCCATAGCTTATTGCAGAAATGTTATTTAGATTTTACAGTGATTTTGATTCTGTTTGACTTTAGACCAAAGTGACTGTTTAATTTCCCCTGTGAAGGGAAATGTAGTATTACACAAAAAAGTTTTGCACCTTTGGAAACTCCTTTTTGTTTTTTTCCTGCAAATCTCTTGTTACTGCTTCTTCTACAATGTACAGATAAGGGAACTTTAAAAAGGGGATTGCGCTGCTGCTCAGAAAACACATGATACTAGCAGACTGGTACACTTATGCTTGCCATGCCATAAGGCTTCTGCTAGTTATTGTCAAATTCACCCCCGAGTTTCCAAAGTAACAATTTTTGTTTGATAAGGAAAAAGGTTTCTCAAGGAAACCTGTCTAGCTATTGATTTCTCCCTAAAATCTGATGGCTACATCCAGTACATCCAGACTTCTGGTTTTATCTTTTTAAAAACTTCTTGAAAAACAGCTGCTGGATGAAGGACAGAAAGCCAGGCTAATGGCACCACTGCAGAAAAGACTGCTGCCTGGGCTCAGTGGGCACCTGTTCAGTTTGGCTTCCAGGCTGGTCAACCAGCGTAAGTGTGCTGACAGGTCAAACAGCACAGCAATTCCTTCAAACTGGCCACAGAAAATGCTGCCTCTTTCTCACTGATGGCATAAGAGGCTTGCAAGGGGAAGAAAAGAGAGGGCAGTGGCTCAGATGATGGTTAGAGTCTTATGGCACAAGGGACTGAAGTGATGTTATTACAATAGAAAAAGGATATAGGCTGTTAATATAGAAATTAATGGAAAAGTATTCTTCATTAATTTCATTACCTATGGTATAATTTGTTTTAAATATGACTCAATGCATTATATCATAGTTAATAAAAGACTAAAAGAACTAGAAAGAACACTAAATTCAGATTAGAGGTTACCTAGATTTTCTTTTACTTCATCTACCTTTCAATGAAGGATGAAATTTTCCTTTTATTTCTGGAGAATGCAATGGGTTGTTTATGAATCTTTACTTACCTCAGGGTTATTAAGACTCTTTATTGCTCCAAAATATTCATTAGATAGTGAGGTTAGATAGAGGTTAAAGAAAAGTTTTTGTAAGAGCTAATTATTAACTCCAGTCAAACAGAGCTTCCCTCCCCACTTCCTTCCTAAAACCATGCTCAGCTGCAGAAGACCCATAAGGGCATCTCTACATCCTGAAGAGGAGAAATGCGGAGAGGAAGAGTCTTCTTTCCTTTAGTATTAAATTTTAAGATGTCTAAGAACAAAGGGCTAGTTACAAACAAGAACAAATGGATTTAGTGCGAGTTGAAATCTCACAACTCTTATTCAGCTGGTTGCCTCCATACTTCACTGGAAGTATTTGCACGATGAGCAGCAGTCGTCGTCTTAAGTGACACTTGTGGAATTATCTTTGGCTTGCTTTCATAGACTTCAGTGAGACAAAATGTCCACTGAAATCTCATACCTGTGTCAAAACTAACTTTCAGGATGTTCCTTTTGAATCCATCCAGCTGGAAAATCACCTTAAAACAGGATCTTAGTGAAACTCTGAAGCCTTTATCTGATACAAGTTTTCTTAATAAAGTTTTTTTAAACAAGACACTGCAGTTGAACTTGATGAGATACAGAATATTTTTTTAGTCTAATAAAATATTGGATAATGCACAATCCTATACAAACTAATAAATGCTTGCGTAAAAAGAAATGCTTATGCAGAAATGTTTCCCACAGTAAGTAATGCTTAGAAAACCTCATTCAGAGTTATATCTCTTATCCTGTAGTTTTGATAATGTAAACAACAATCTTTCTTTCCAAATGTAACTCCTAGTTAGGTAAAATGAGACATTGCTGGAATATATTCAAGTACAAAAATGAAGAATTATGCCCTTGTTGCTCCTTATTTAGAAAGGCAAATACTTCAGTATCAAAAACAATAGTTCTGAAGGTTGAGTGGGTAGTCACGGTACAGCACATAGCAAATGATCTAGGGGACCATTCTTGACCTATTTCAGTTCAGCACCTCTGTGGCCACATAGGTGGGAAAACATGGAGAGAGAAGAGAGGGACTTTTGCTTCCTGACATGCTTTTTAAAGCTGTTGGGAATTGCTGTCCTCGGGCTGAGGACAAAATGACAAGCTTACAGAAAGAAACATTTAGAGCAAGGCAGTACCAACCTGGGACATACTCCATAAATGGCAGATCACCTTCACAGAGAAGAGTACATCAGTTCTGTGACTCGGAACATAAAACAGTGACACCAAAGCCTCCAAACCGTGTAGAAAAAAGGTTGCTGTAGCAATTTTTCATCATATAAACTACTAAAGAAACAAGCACTCAGTGTTCAAAAGATTTACAGTCTCACTGAGTACATTTTAGCGTTCAAATGGTTTAAAAAAGTTCAAAGCACCCCACAAAATGAAAAGTGTGTCCAGTTCATGTTCTATGAGCTGAATTCAGTGGGCTAAATTCTAACTGCAAGACCATGTTTCCACACTCTAGCAAAGTGCAGCCAATGTGACCCAACTGTGCAAACAATTCTCGAACACTTCAAAGATTTTCTTTCTGTATAAAATGCCTTTAAGAGGACAGCAAAATAGGAAGCTTTCATGGAGATGGAATCTGAATAGAAGAGGATACACAAAATTTTAATTAGTTGTTACATGAAATACTAGCTCTTCTTTATGCTTCAAAGTTAATTCATAAACTGATTCTCAAAACAACTGCTGTGATGTCCTGAATCGTTCTCTGCCTGTGCGGAAATAATTTTAACTCGAGCAGTAGTAGCAAATCCTAAAAAACCATCAATGGTGTTTTGCCAGAGGACAAAGAGTTCAGAATATGTTTTTCCACTGTTAGAATCATCACAGCTTTTCTTCAGTTCAGTGACCACAGTGAAAACGCATAAAGAGCTGCCACATTTAGAGCAGCTATGTCATTCAATAACATAATTTTCTGATGTTTTTAAACGCAGAAGTTTTTGCATTTCTCTGTAAAGAAAGAGCTTCTGTAAAGAAAGTCTGTGCTCCTTCCATTTAACAGCTATATGTGCATGCCAGAAATCTTTGCCAACTCTGTTTAATGTAATTAAATAATTAAAAAATATAAATATTCTGATTACTGACTAGCTATTTTGTTTTGACTCTGTCAAAAGAAGACAGCCAACAGGACGAACAGATGAGAACACAGAGTAGCCTCAACAAGCCCACTGGTGCCTGTATGAAATAGTGCAGGGAGCATGCACGGTAATTCAATTAATTTTCTATTAAATGGCATGTCGAGAACAAGCAGGAGCTGCACACAGGTCCTGTTTCCTTTTTCTCCTACAATCTAAGTTTTTAAAGTATGGCTGCAGAAAAGTGGAATGTTCCATGGAAAAATGCTGGATTTTCCAGTACGCCAGATATGTCAGATTTTTTCAGGGGGGCAAGGCAGCAGTGATGCTGTTCCTGAATGGGAAACTTTATTCTTCCTGCAACTGCATTACTGTAGACTTTCTGCAGATCCAGGTAGGCTATTCCTTCTGAACACCGTGTTTCCGTAGCTCTCCCCACACAGAAGGACAATAAACTTCTGTATGCTCCCTGTGGCGTGGCTACCCACACATCAAGAAACCCTGATCTATGGGCCTGATTAGGCAAAGCTGTGTGTCTGGTTTCGATGAGGCACAAGCTGTGGAATCCTCAGAAACCAGGCTGAAATGGTGCTGAAGTCAGACTTGTTTCAGTGAAGGAGTCTGTTTTGAATTATGCTTCCTATTAGTGGTAGATTTAAAAATTAGGGAACTATGAGTAAATCTGGAATTTAACAAGGCTTAAAATAGGCCTGGGTCACAAATCTTGCTAACTGTGTGATGGGTCTTCAATGCAACAAGGAGGTCTTTAAGGAAAAAAGTAAGTAGAAAAAAACAGGGTGACTAGAGTATGGGGGGTGGGAAATAATAAAGATAAGTTATTTCTTCTCATTTTATGTTCTGAAACTCAGGGAAAGCTCACACAAATGGTAAACATATGGAATAAATTATCAGGAAAAGTGATCTCAAAACGAAGTCTACAACAGAGTTCAAGCGACACCTTTGACTCATTTCTGGAGCAGAAATGGATGGAGCCATAAAGTCAACACAAGAAAGCAGGATTACAATTAACCTGAAAAAGGGCAAGCTAATTAGACTACAAGCCATTTTCCTGTTCCTTATGGCAGCTTCCCAAGACTGCACATCTGAAATGTGTAATGTAACATAAGCCCAAAGAGCCCTCCTTGCCAACCACAGAAAAATTAATCAAATACATTATTGTACCAGAAGAGTAGTAGGTCTTTTTACAAATAAAGAGGCAAGATGTATTTATACACATATGCACTCAGATGCATCTGCCTGTTTATTTTGAAATTAGATAACTAACATAAAAATAATTATGCAACATTATACAGGTCAGTTAACTGCTTGAGTTTCAGTCAAGATGGCCATAAAATCAGGTAATAAAACTGCAATGCTTTGAAAGCCCAGATGTATTTGAAATGAGTAGTTCCATGTAATTAAAAGAGATGTGAGAGGTCAGGAGAACAATATAATCTAACACCACGTCTACACTGCAGACTTCTGCTGGCACAGCTACATCAAGCAGAAGTATGAAACTCTTTAATATCTGACTGATACAGCTGTAATGCCAGGTGTGTCACAAGTGTTAACATGATTACACTGGTATAAAGGTGGAATTTCATAAATAGAACTTCTTTTCCTCACTCTTTTTTTCTACACTGTTATGATACAGATGTGCTAACATAACTGCAGCTCTAACACAAACACTTTCTGTAGTAATAACATAGATAGAGCCAAAACCACCAAGGTCACAGAAGCGCATGCTAAGAGTTTGACTATTTCTGCACTAAACATACTACGTCACTGATGTGCTCCAAATACATAGGACTAGGGTTCTGTGGGAAAAATAGATCAAAACTGTCCCATAAGCAAAACTTCTGCAAAGCCAGCCTCTCTACCAGCCCAGCTGTGTTGCTTAGGAACAGCATCTCTTCCTACCACTGTGCACACATCTGTGCTAACATGGCCAATGCCAACAGGCCTACTTCCACTGCTTCATTTTCCATTTCTTAACTTCACTGCACGCCTCATCTGTGCATGCGGTTTCCTCCCCTCAAGTTCTCTGGCTTGGTTTTACCAGCTGCAACTGTTGGGACATTGGTGCTGCTGTTGACATGAGGTTGGACTGCAGTCTGCCATCCCAAACCCTGACACTGGTAATGACGGTGGGTCGAGAGGGAACTGGCAGCTAAAGTCCACACTCCGAATGAAGGCTGGAAAGACATTTAGAGAAAATTACGCCCAAAATTTGCCACTCTTCCAAACTAGCTACGCCTCCACGCCCCTCCCCTGTGAGAAGAGGACAGGGCCGCCTGCCCTTGGCTTGGGAAGGGCCTGGCAGGTGTGCGAGACAATCAATGGACCAATCAGAGAGCAACTTCCGGGTACTCTCATCCAATAGCCAACCTCTCGTGGGCTTCGGGGCGGAGGCGAGCACATGACTAACGCTGAGCGCCATGTTCGATTCTGGCAAGAGGGACAGATTCTGCGCAGTGCCCTGAGGCAAAATGGCTGCTGGCAGCCGTCACGTGGAAGGCAGTCCCTCATGGCGGGGGCGTTGCTAAGGGGGTCACCCAGCCGCGGGTGTAAACACGGGGAGGGGGATG
>NW_010172738.1:39813-93602 GCF_000695765.1 Mesitornis unicolor | reverse complement strand
TTCCTGAACTCATGCTGACTGGGCCTGATCATTTGTTTGTCCTGCATGTGTAGACACTCAGGATGAGTTGTTCCATCACCTTCCCTGGCACCGAGGTCAGACTGACAGCTCTGTAGTTCCCTGGGTCTTCCTTCTGGCCCTTCTTGTAGATGGGTGTCACTTTTGCAAGCCTCCAGTCGACTGGGACCTCCCCAGTCAGCCAGGACTGTTGGTAAATGATTGTTTTTTTTGCTTGGCAAGCACTTCTGCCAGCTCCCTCAGGACCCTGGGGTGGATCCCATCTGGCCCCATAGACTTGTGTATGTCTAAGTGGTGTAGCAGGTCGCTAACCACCTCTTCATGGATTATGGGGGCTTCACTGTGCTTTCCATCCCTGTCTTCCTGCTCAGGTGACTGGGTACCCAGGGTACTGCTGGTTTTCCTACTAAAGACTGAGGCAAAGAAGGCATTAAGTACCTCAGCCTTTTCCTCATCCCCATACTATTAGGAATAATTTCTTCACTGAAAGGGTTCTCAGACACTAGAATGAGCTTTCCAGAGAAGTGGTCAAGTCACCATCCCGGGAAGTATTTATAAGGCGGACAGATGAGGTGCTTAGAGACATGGTTTAGTAGTGGAGAGGTTATGGTTGAACTTGATCTTAAAGGACTTTTCCAACCAAATGATTCTATGATTGAATGATTTTATGATTACTGCAGAGGTAATTCCTTTCTGAAAGAATGCCCTTCTCCCCTTTCCAGAATGAATTCAATGGCACTGTTTTGCTTCAGGCTGTTTTCTCAGTTATGTCTCTCAGATCACATCTGAAAGTTTATTTCTGTATTTTTCTGCAATTGAATTGTAACATGCTTTCTTACTATGCTCAGAACAAGGATATTTTTCAAGAAAAATGTATCTTAAAATTAAGTCTTATTGCTGTGTTGCAATCATTAGTAATACATAACCTAATGGCTCCATTAACTAGGATGTCTGGAAGGAGAAGGATGTATCCTAAATATGTCAATCAAAATAATTTTTGATCTCTCTCTTTTCTCTCTTTCCTTGAGGTTCACAACTGCATTATCTCAAAAAAATGGGAGTTGTTCTTATTTTTTTTTTCTACCTTTTTCCCTATGATTATTGCATATATTTCAGGGCAGAGAGACTGCTATCCTAAAACAATAATATTATGGAAAAATTGAACAAAGCAGAAGTTTCCTTAATGATTACTTATATTTTAACAGTTTGTGGATTCCTCCAGTAGAGATACTGCATAGCTATGATACAGAAACAATGTTTGTATTCACTCTGGAGAACAGGGAAGTTTGTGCTGTTACGAAACATTATTTTAAAGTACAAAACTCCCTAAATCTTCATAGATCTAGTATTTGGATATGTCCTTGACTGCTCTCTGATCAACACCTTTGAATTGCAGTGCCAAACTAAATATAAATGGCAGTGCCATTTTCACAAATACAAAGAGTTTCAAGTGTACAGGTTATTTTCCCATTTACATTCTGATTACAGAAAAGCATAATTTCAAGTGTTAACATCAAACATCCTCAAGCAATATAAATCTTAATTACTGTATGCTGGAAGTAGTACTAACAAACACATGAGGTACTTTACAAGGAAGTAAGTGCGTCCCTACGTACATGTAAAGAATTTCAGCAATTTCTTTCCTGAGGTTAACAAGACCTAAATCTCTTTAATGGTGACTAACCTCTAAGAAGCAACATAAAGTGGATAATTATTCAGAACTTCAGATTTCCTTCCTACTTCTCTTTTACCAGTGCTTTTCTGGAAAACATCCACACTAGATCTGACATCTAGTGAACTAATGGTCTATGAGTGACATTCATCATGTAAAATTATTCATAGAACAACTTAGACTGAAGTTGTGAATCTGGATGATCTCGTATGCTGGGAAGTCAGGTGCAGAGATGCTTCAAAACTGTTCAGCAGAAATCCATCACCAGCTCATTTATGCAAGAGAAAGGTTTAAGGGAAAGAACACTTGAAATGTGTTAATCAGAATTTCTGTTTCTGCAGGCAGAGAAAGCACATAAAATGTCACTGGAATTGAGAGAATCGCACCTCCTTACGTTAGCAGTGAAACTGGCTGAAACATCACTTGTACTCAGACTTCCTTGACCTTATCACCTAGAAATAAATCAGAAAACAAGATTTTCAGGTTCCCTTCTAATTGTTCTGCATTTGTTCTGCAATTGTCCTGATGTATGTGGCCATGATACAGAGACAATTGCACCAGTGCGGAATATCTGGGGCGTTCTTCAGGCAAACATAGCCTTCACTCAGCCCTTTTCACCACTCTGTTGCTACTACTGCCTTTACCTGACATTGGTGCTCCTAAGGGCCAGCTCTTTACTGTGATGTGGGCAGAGAGGGTGCTCAGCATTGTGGGGAAGCACCAAGGCACAGAAGTAACAGCAGAAGTTCAAACAGTCTGAACTATATATGTATATATTTTAAAGTTTCTAATTTTTATTTTATCATTTTATTTTACATTAAGCTGGATAAGTAGCGAGCAGTAATATTTTTGTCCTCAGTGAACCTCTTTTGGCCATTAGTAACTCGTTGCATGGAAAAACAAACCCTGTTTTACTTTAAGTCAATTCTATACAGTCCAATGGACGTTGATGAATAAAAATATTTTTCCTGATTCTTTTCCCAAACCTTGAAGAGAACAAAAGTTCACCTACAGCAAATATTTATAGTCACTTTAAGCCATTTTAACCTTTTGTGGCAGCAGACAGAACACGCTTCTCTGCTCTACAGCTTTTCAGCACCTCACTTTAACAAATTGTCCCCTTCTGCTCTAGGATCGCCTGGCCAGATACAGGGATAAATAGCTCCTTAAAACCCTGGGACATTTCTCTTGTCTCTTTGGCCTAATCCACTACTACCCCTGTCGTTATCATTCACTGAAGAAAATGTCACAGCTAATGTACTCTAAGACTACGATTTTAATTCAAAATCACTGTATGTCCACTTCTTCCTTACTACAGGCTATACAACTATGCATATAAAGACTATCTACATGTGTAAAAAATAAGTTTGCTGAATGTCCTTGGGTACTTACATGAAAATGTCTTTGGAGGATGAAGTACCAAGCAACATGTTAAATTCTTCCAAGTTCCCCTCCAGCACTGCAATGTAATCTTGCCACGTGGATAACCATGGTGGTGTTCCAAGAAGGACAAAGTCAAGCGGTTCAACAGAGGCAAAGACTTGGCATCAGGACGTCTAGACTGTGCTCAACTAATCCAATCTGAATTTTATAGTTCTGCAGCGTAAGTAAATATCTGATAGTTTATCAGCATCCCTACATAAATATCAGCAGGCAACCAAAATCAGAGGTTGCCAATATTCCAGGAAATTTTTGAAAAAAAAATAATGAAAAAAAAATAATGAAAAAAATGGGAGAAACTTTCTAAAATGTTTACCTTAGATTTCGACCATCCCTATCTAAAATCTGCAACTGGGGAAGCTAAAGTTTGGCTTCTATACTCAACGTCTCAAATAAGTGGACAGATTTAAGGAAGGTTTTTTTCTTTTTTTCCTGTTCTCAGGTCCCACATTTCTGAAGGCGAGTAGCCTTTTTAGTATTTCTCAGGGTCAAGTGCTAGGACAAGAAAGTTTGCATTCTGTGAACAAGGCTAATATGCTGCTAACCATATGTTTTGGGTCCACCTATCTTCCCCACAAGGGATATGAGCAACTGCAGGAAATCTTCCTTTTTAGCATTTCCTGCAGTTGCTCATAGTCTAATCCTTAATGGCTTGTAATTTAACAACACCTGCTGTGTCAGGGGATTTGATAGCTGTTACAGCTATTTTGACTGGTTGTGTTGTAGCTCCATCTGAGCCTTGCAAAGCTCAGCGGCTCCAGCCCCACACCAGCACCAACCTCTGCTTTGCCATTGTCAGGCCTGAAGTAACTCAATCACAAAGTGAAACAGTCCGGTGCACCAGGCTGGATAACCATTTGGCTGGATTTGTATCTAAGCTAGCAAAATCACAATTTCCTCTGTATCATTTTCACCTGAAGATACAATAATTGGCTTAGGATTGTTCACCTTGAGAAACCAGCCCAAGCTCTTGCTTTGTGAAGAGGCAAAAAACTAAGCAAAACTGCAGCTCAGTTTCATTACCAACACTTCGCTTTGCTCTAATATTAAAACATTTTCTTTCTACTTTTATCTTTCAGTTGTCACCTTCCCTAGCAAGGCACCATTTTCTTTCATCAGGGCTTTAGAAATAGCGCCAATTTGTTTCCACCTCCTGTACATACAGCTGTGATCTTTAATCCCTGGTATCAATCTTTTTTTCTGTGGTTCCTGCCTCACTCTGTAACCTCTGCAACCTTGGAGCAAATGAGTCTATTTTTGTCTCTGGAGATTTGATGGCTGATAATACAGTTATTAGGGACATCTTTTCTTTGCTCTAATAATGATGATCTGCCTTCAGTAATTTTTCCATGCCTAAATTGCCAGCATGGCTGGAGGGACACACTGACATGTTTTTCCTGGGTGTGCAGATTGCTACTTCCCCCTCCCCCCCTCTTTTATTTTCCTTCCTTCTCTCTGAGATATTTATTTATTTCAATTTTTGCTTCATCCAATCCCCCAGTATGGTTTATCCATTCATGTGTAACTTATAGCTTTCAACATTTACACTAGGCTGCTCAAATTTATTGCTGACCACTGATAGAGCTATAATTTCATTTTGGTCAAATACCTTAAGCTCTCTCATATTCCCACAGCGTAGTCCTTATGGCAGTGCCCTGGGACAGAAATCCCCACTGTGGCATTTGTGCAGCTTTCCTGGGTTGTGATACAGGGTTACAGAGCAAGGTTGGATGCACTGAGAACTACCTATTATTGTTTTCTCTCCTATGTATCAAGACCATGCAGCATCAGAGCTGAGCATGAGCTGAGGAGAGAGAAGATATCTCAGGTGACCAAAAAGCCTCCAAATTTATAGTGATAGAGGGTGAAATCCACATCTGCAAAATCCCACAGACAGCTTGTGCAGTCTGAAGAATATAATCTATGGGATGTGATACATGGATGTAATCCATAAAATCCAAGTTTCACTTAATACATGAACTGCAAAACTGTGGATTATCTTCAGCTTCTGAGGGACACCAGCTACAGTTTTGATTTCCACTCTCTTGGCTACTGATGACAGATTGTTTATTATGAAAAGACAAAAGAAAAAAAACAAACAGAGAATAATATCTTTTGTGCATTGTTGTCAGTAAGACTTCCTATCAAGAACCTGACATGTTTCCGTACAGGTTGGCTGGTGAGATATTTTCTGAAGAATATCTGCTTGGTATTGATTATTTATTTTCCTCTAAGTTTTCACAGTCTTTTGTAATAAATCTAAATTTTGACAGGAAAGAAAAAGCTCTTGGAGAACATTCCTTTTCTGAAAAAGGTGCCCTCAGTTTTCTGTCCAAATATGCTTAATTAAAAGTCTGCTTTGTACTTTGAATAAGTAATCCTGGTTTGGAACATATCCTTTAATACCTTGTATTGCTAAGTTTTCAATTTAGTACTCACTGGAACAAGAACTTTTCATAGCTTATCATCCTTCTCTCTAAGTTGGAAAGGTATGGATTTGATGGGTGGACTGTTCAGTGGATAAGGAATTGTCAGGATGGTTGCATCCAGAGAGTAGTGGTCAATGACTTGATGTCCAGATGGAAGACGGTGACAAGGGGTGTCCCTCAAGGATCTGTACTGGAATAAGTGCTGTTTAATATCTTCATTAATGATATTGAGAGCGGGATTGAGTGCAGCCTCAGCAAGTTCAGTGATGGTGCCAAGCTGGGTGGTGAGGTCAATGTGCCAGAGGGAAGGGATGCCATCCAAAGGGACTTGGACAAGCTGGAGAAGTGGGTCCAGGTGAATCTCATGAGGTTCAACAAGGCCAAAGGTAGGATCCTGCACCTGGGCAGGGGCAATCCTCATTACCAATACAAGTTAGGAGATGATGTGCTGGAAAGCAGCCCTGAGGAAAAGGACTTGGGGGTACTGGTGGATGAGAAGCTGGACATGAGTCATCAATGTGCATCTGCAGCCCAGAAACCAACCTCATCCTAGGCAGCATCACAAGAAGTGTGGCCAGCAGGGCCAAGGAGGGGATTCTGCCCCTCTGCTCTGCTCTGGTGTGACCTCACCTGCAATGCTGCATCCAGCTTTGGAGTCCCCAGCACAAAAAGGACATTGAAGTGCTGGAGCGGGGCCAGAGGAGGCCACAGAGATGATCCAAGGGCTGGAGCAGCTCTGCTACAAAGACAGGCTGAGAGAGTTGGGGTTGTTCAGCCTGGAGAAGTGAAGGTTCTGGGGGGACCTTATAGTGACCTTCCAATATCTGAAAGGTGCCTATAAGAAATCTGGGGAAAAGCTGTTGACTAGGGCATGTGGCGATAGGATGAGAGGTAATGGTTTTAAACCAGAAAAGGTTACATTTCAGTAGGATATTAGGAAAAAGTTCTTCACTATGAGGGTGGTAGATCACTGGCACAGGTTGCCCAGAGAGATGGTGGAGGCCCCATCCATGGAGATATTCAAGGTCAGGCTTGATGGGGCTCTGAGCAACCTGATCTGGTGACAATGTCCCTGCTTGCTGCAGAGAGGTTGGGCTGGATGAGCTGTAAAGGTGCCTTCCAACCCAATACATTCTATGATTCTATGTTTCTCTGATTCTATGATTCTATAGCTTTGTTTAGTTCCATTGCTCTCAGATTCTTGCCAGGTACAGGAAGCTTTTCCAAATATTTTGGTCCCAGAGGATACTAAGAATCTCCAAGCTTTCTTTCAGAACCACCACCACAGCCACACAGAAGTGGGGACAGTGTCAAAGGAATAAACCACATTATTTGTTACAGTTCTGTGAGTTCCTGTAGGAGAAACTCTGCAAGAACTGTCTCATAGCTTTCAGAAAGGGAGTAAGAAAGTGTTTTCAGCAGTATTTTGGGAAAGAATAACTTGAGTAAATGCATTTAAAACCTTCCTAAAATTCATGGAAATTAAAAATATCAAAGGATACATAGGAACCCATTATTTTCTTCCTGCTAATCTATTCTGGTTCCCTATGTCCTTTATAATTCCTGCAGTGCATTGTTCATTAGTGATACTAAAATCAAGACAAAGGACATCCTGATGTTGGAAAAATATTCCTTAAGCTTCTTGCTGGGTGTTCCTGCAATTACTCTGATCTTAAACTCAATTTCCCCTCTTATGATGATAGAAATTTAGCTTTCAGCTTTTGCTGCAAGTAAACCTTGTGTACCAAAGTTAAATCTCTTTCTGGAGAAGGCAGGGCAAGACTTCAGGAAGCCTTGAGCAACTGATTGCTTTCCATGTTCCAGTAGGAAGCATCTTATGGAGAAGAGTAAACAAGTCAGTCCAGGATATGACCTTAATATTTTTTAGTAAATCAGTGTATAGTCAAGAAAAATGTAGTGATGACTTGATCAAAGATATTTAAAGAGAAAGTGCACTAAGTATTTGGTCAGAGGTGGCTGAGTTTATTCGTTTCCTGCTCAGTCAGTTTTATGATTATTACTCTGCAAATTGACAGAATAAAGGAAACTGTGTGTGACAGATCTTTTTCTTTTTTTCTTTTTTTTTTCTTTTTTTTTTCAAATATATATGTGGGTAAACCTAAATGAGGGAACCAGAAGAGCCTAGAGAAGAATACTTCTAGAGAAAATATTTGGTCAATGTACCAGGACCAACATCTGAGAACTTCTTCTCTGGACAGTACTTCATCTTCAGAGATAGAAACAGATGCTCCACAGATTTCATTGTCTTCTTTGTTAAGGAGTTCAAGAAATAGTCTTTTAATATTTTCATAGTGAAGTCACTAAAATAAATTCTTTATCTGATGATATACCTTTTGACTGTGGACAGCTTTTGTCAGAAATCAAAATTTGTATCTTTTCAATTTTTTTTATTAATTGCCTAGCTCAGAGTAAATGGAATAATTTTTTTTTCTCTTTTTCTTTGGTCCAATAACTCTCTCGGTAGTCATTCTTCAGTTAATGTTTGGCTGGGAGTGGAACTTATATTTCCTAATCAGCCAATGTGAGCTGTGCTGTTCAGACTTCATTTCAGCCATCACAGGAATTTAGTAGGTTAGGAACATTTCTGTCTCAGTGTGATGCATAGCTCCTGACTCACATTTTATAACACGCCAGTTAGATTACTGCCACTTTGTGTTTGTAGCCTTCCTTGACCATTCATTGTTGAAGTCCCTGGTTTTCACAAAATTCAGCGTCCAGAATGGTTACCTGCATATCTCAGCTTATCATGCTGCAATTGCGGATGCTGCACTGGCTCCCTGTAAAATGCATAATTGCTTTTACAGTACTTGCACACTGTTCACATCATGTTTTCATCTCTACTTACCTCCCAGAACAGGTGATCAGTCACTGTCCTTGTAACTGAGACTTGCAGTTGCCCTTTGTCAAAGATCTGATCTTTTTAATAATTTGTCTTCCATCACAACTATGAGAAATTTAATTTTTGGGAGTTTTGGTTTGGTTTTATTTATTTATTTTTTTTTGGATGCCTCATCTTGACTTCTCCAGCAGAAGTTCTGTTTAATTGTAATGTAGTTTAAGTGTATAATGCCATGTGTTGCTTCTGCATGAAGCGTGCTATATAAATGCAAATCAGCTAATTAATTCATAACAACAAGTATTATAGCAACACATTGACTGTCATGCTCTGCAGTTTGCAGTTGAACACTGTGTATATGTTTTTTTGGTAGAGGAATTACAGCAGGAGGGTTAATAATTTTAAATGTAAGTAGCCTTGGCTGTTTACACAGACCTGTGATTTTCTATCTGAAGCCTATTCAGATTAAGGGACCAAAGTTTCTATTCTCAGCCTTAGTTGATGGTTTTCTGTGTGAATGTGGGAAAAATCACCTCTTTGGATGCTTTCAGACATCACCTGTTTGTGAAATGAGGATAATGATTCCTTTTCCCTTCTAAACGGTACACAGAGAGCTAAGGATAAATTGAGTTATGTAAGTGGAAACTACTGAACATGATAGAAATTCTTAAAAACTCATGCTGAGTGCAGCTTTAGCATTCTTTGCACCAGAATGTTACAGAAACTGGTAAAATTACACTAAAATTACTCCTCTATTTCTCAACTGTTTCTAAATCCAGTCTGCCTACAAGCTCTAAATTCTCAGCAAGCTACATGTAAGCCAGTATATGACAGATACAAAATACTCTCCCTTCCAAGACAATATTCACGTTAACAGTTAACAGCATGGAGTACCAACCTTTGTCTTTGCTTAGAAACACAAAATTTTTATTTTAAAATATTTAATTTTAAGCTTGTCACTTTAATGACAAGAGCGCTCAGAGGAATCTGAGTCCATGAAACTCCTTTCAGATGCTTCCAGTGGACAACAAAATCCACGGAAATGCCACTCTGGGTGCTGAAAATCTGACTGCTCAGAGAAGGACTTCACAGCAAGAGTTTTGTCACTGTTGGAACAGTTGTCTGAATAGAACTTCAAAAATAAAAAATAATTTCTGTCAACTTTTCAGTGTTGGCTAGTTATTGAAAAAGGAATAGAGAGAAATGGAAAACTTTAAAATCTTGAAGATATTCAAGGGTTTTTTTAAGTTTTCAAGGAAAACAATCTACAGACACTTTACAGAAAATATAACAAAACATCCCAAATATTCTTTTTTTAGAAAGTGTGGGTGGGATTATTATCACTGGTTTTCATACTCTACATTGGATTCTTTAGTACAACAGCAGAATGGTTGGTATTCAAGCATTTTCCATAACATAGGGACAATGACGGCTTTGTGTAGCAGTTTCTCAGATTTCTTCTCTACATTGCAAATCTCTGAGCAAGCACAAAGAGGCTGAGACTGAAAACTCTGTTCCCTAAAACAGTGACTGTAACCTGAGTGCAGAAATATCCTTCTTTCCCGTAGCCAAATGCTTGCAGCTGAGTGATGCCTGTTAGCCCCTGCACGGCTGCCAAGTCCTATTTGCCCCCATCAGCTTCTCACAAACAACAGTCAGCAACCACAGAGCACTAAGGTACACCTGGATCTAGAGGAAAACATTTCAGAGGTAAAAGCAGTGCTTTCAATTGGAACTGTTTCTGTTATTTTTCCTCTCTTTCACCAATATAATGTCTTAAACTCAGCATTGTTGCCTGTCACTCTTTCTAAATAGCATCAGAAGAGTCATACAGCCCTCCAAGTCGTTTATTCTCCAATGGTCTTTAGAAACTCATCAGAACAAACCTCTTCACTGTCTTCATACCAGCAAAGCTCTCCTCAATTTATCAAAGTTATTAATAACCATTATCTAATGTAACGTCAAAAAAAGTTGAAGGTTTATATGATTATGTTTCCGAAGTCTGACAGTTGATTAAATACATCTATATGAACATATATCCCTTCTAATTTTTATGTGGAAATATGCTTGTCTACATACACATACAAATGCATATGCATACATGTTGTACAGAGAATATACATATATATACACAATATACAGTTATGCATATTTTTCTGTGCCTCACTATTTTCGTACACATATACAAACTGAAAGTAAATGTTTCATGCTCAGACACAGACATTTAATACAGCAAGGAGGAAGATTAAGAAAAAAAATCTTAAAATGGACAGTTATGGAGAAAAATACCAAGTGAAAGATTGAAAAGGATGTTCAAATATATAACAACTGTAGATGTGTAATTATGCAAACTGTCATATATCTTTCTACTGTTTTGTTGCATAGTTAAATTTAATATATGAAGGGTGAAAAAAAAATATATTTATATTGTACGAAGGCAGTTAAACACTTCAGATTGCTAAAAACATTATCCTAATTATCTGCATATTATACTCAGAAGAAAATCATTAGCTTTCTCTTTATGAGAACTGTCAACGCCAAAAATACTTCACTCCAGAAAACTGGATTAATGGAAAAATATTCAAAACAACTCATACCTAAGTCATGAATAGTTTTCTTTGGACTTTTTGTATTTTAAGCACTTCAAAATTAACTTTGCTAAAGAGAATCTTCTTCCCATCTGTGAACCTCTGACAAAAGATTGACTCCTCTGGCCATTTATTAGCAACGAGAGAGAGAGGATGGGAAAGGCAAAGATATCTTGTATGAGAAAAAGTCATGATTCACAGTGTAATAGAAATGTGATGAGAACTAAAATGTCAATGTATTATTGTAACAAAACTAGATCTAGTAATTACAGAAAGAAAGACAGAAATGTGGGACTTTGACTTGCAGCCATCCAAAACTGAGTTCTCTGGTTTGAGCTCATCAGCAAAATTCCCTCCCTGGTTTAATGGAGAGAGACAAATCTAGACAGGTAAAGAACACGTAACAACCTTATGCTTGGGACGGGACTTAAGTACTTTATTTGGAGCAAGAAAAGAGTAATCTGTGTCCTGACAAAGAAGAGTCATTCATTCACAAAAGTTACAAGGAAATGAGAAAAAAATAGGTGCGCTTAATCACAGAACCTGATATTAAATATCTAAATGAACAAAGGATGGTCTTTTTAATCCCTGCACCAGATGAATTATGATCCTACAAAACACATCTTGAACAATTGTAAATAGTGCAAAAAATAAGAAATCATAATTTGTTTGTAGACATAAGAGTTCAAATGAGCTAAAAAGTATTCTTATTGTTCGTGAATTCTTAGTCTTTAAATATAAGAAGTTTCGGGTTAAGGCAAGGTTTGACTACAGGCAGGACATGGGAATTATTTTTGGCTTTGTCACTGACTTTCAATGTGGCTTAAGATCTATTATTTAGTAACACCCTTCCTCATGTGCAAAACAAGGTGAAAATATTCCTTTCCACTTTGCTTCTCTATTTATCTCATCTGCTGAAAATTTTTCTTAACTTTTTTCTTATCTAAGCCAGATAAGAAAAATCTCCTCCTGTGTGTTTGTACAGCTTCTGGCACACCTAAATCCCAAGTTCCAGAAGTAGCTTCTAAGTATTTCTACAATAAACCTGACTGCAATAAAATAGTTGATCTTAAAGAATTCAGAGATTACTAAACAAAAAACAAAAAATAGGCCTGGGGCTACAAAGACTTTGGCCTCCTCTACTAAGTAAGATTAAGCTCAGAGATCACCCATCCCTGATATTAATGACAGCGTTAGTTCTTAAAAACAAATACTGAGTGGAGAGTTCAGGCATGAAATTCAAACCACTCATTTTTGAAGCTGCTGTAATGGAATCTGACCTTTTGCAAGGTCAGATGGGGCAGGAGGAATGTGGAAATATGACAGGGTCATGGTAATGGTCCAAAAGATCATTCAACTGCAGGATTACACCCCCAGAGCGGGGAATAGCTCAGAATTCAGTTCAACACATGTGGTGTTATTAGCAGTGGGGCTAGTGTCTAGAAATAGCAATGGGTGACTGCAGATATGTAAACTGAATCTGAAAGGTCTGTGATCTGCCTCTTGAGAAAGCAGATTTAGCTAATAGATTAATAGACTAAGGCGTATGCTGTTCAGTGGAGGCTCCTGAGAAAGGATCTCTTGGTTTCTGTCTCCATCTTATGTGACTTCTTCTGCAGCCTTTGTCATGTCACTTAAGGAAGGAGTCCCAGAAGTCGCCTATGATTTGGAGTACTTCCATGATGCAACACAAAGCCTGAAACATCTGGGACCTTGTTTCAGTAATGTGGAGAACTCAAAACCAAAATTTATCTTTGAAAACTGTCTTTCAGGATCTGATCAAGTATCCATTTCCACATCAATTCTAAGGATCAGCTGAAGTTTCGAAGCATTAAGCTAATGATACGTATGCATGATAGTAATGAGAAATATGTTTTCTCCAGATTTTCATTTTTTAAAAGTCTAAGTAAAAGATAATGTAACATAATTTGTTGTACAAGGAAATTAGTGATCACTGACAAGAGGTATTTGATTTATTCATTCATGAGGAAAAATTACAACACAGCGTGTACTATATGGGGTTAAGAAAGGATCTTAAACAATCTTATCATTGAGTATTTCTAGCTTTTCTGTGTGCGTGTCATAGTAAAACATGTGTTATTTACCCAATGGACTAGAGCATTTTCTCTGCAAAAGATGAGCTTGTAATGGAAATGCTGACACAACCTCAACTATAACAGCATGAACGAAGACACTTTAATAACATTTTTATTGCTGTAACATCTTTTAAAAATGAAACACCTGGGACTTGTGCTTAGAAAAAATATCAAGAGCAGATTTGTAAGTTTTGCTCTGTTCATATGATGGGAAATTAATCCAACAAGCCAAAGACTGGGAAGTTAACTTACACTATCAACATTTAAAATCATTCAAGGAAAATATAATTAATAGATATATTAATGTATTTCCATGTAAATATGTTATTATACGAGCTAATATTTAGAGCTTCCTACTTTTTAAAGAGATGGTGGATTCCTGCTATAACTCCACAGCTACACAAGACACTGTGCAAACAAAGGAGTACTTGTACTGTGGTACAATCATCCTCTGAAATTATAAATAAATTATGAGGATCTTGTGAAACACTAAGGCTAGTCTTCAGGGACATATTGGTACATGAGATGTATCTTGAGAATGATGCACTATTAGTAAAACTATGAAAATTATGTAACATCTTTATGATGACTGTTCTGCATTGTGTGTGAAGAGGAGTGTTTCTAGGAATTGGTCCAAGAAGTACTTGGATCTTCTATCCTGGAAAGTCTTAACTTCTGGGTCGTAGAGGGAGAAAATGAAGAAAGCAGAACTCAAATGTCAAAAGGTCGGAAGGGTGAGACTATGGAATTACTTCTTGCTGGATTCCTGTACCTTGGGACTTGCACTTCTGCAAAAATTAGCACAGAATTGTTGAAGGGACAAATCTGAAGATAAGTCATGTAAAGTAATGTACTGAGAAGTTCAATGAGCTCAAGAATAAACATTGCCAGGGCTCAGCTTAGAGGTTCACTGAATCTCATGCTTTAGTGTTGTTAAAGTTTATGGTAAACCCTGTCTGTTGTTGGCACAGTCTGAAAGATGACGGATGGCAGGAGAATGAGCAGTCAAGTTGTTGACCTCTGTCCGTGAGGATACTGGACCAATAGCTTGTCTAAAATGATAGACTATAGACATAATAACATTTTAAAAACTGACTGGAAATTGTTTGAATTTTTAAGGTGGCTTTTAGTACAGCACAGAGAAAGAATGACAAAAATTGAATGATGTGTTATAGCTATTATTATTACCAACAACAGTCACTATGAGAGCATAAATATTGTATTCAAATATGAAACCTATCCCAGACCCCTTTTCAGTCTGCATCTGGATTGAAATAATACAGTGTACTGTTGATTTAGATTTGATTTGGAGTTCAAAGTTCTTTGAAATTCAAGAATGCTGAGGCAACATCTATCCGAGAAGACTGGTTTGTTTTACTCTCATTTGTTTGTCCTGTTTTTGGGATAGTAACAAATTGCTGTGAGTCTTCATTAAGTTCTATCTAAGCAATTGAGTTCTCTTATGCTATGGGAGTAGTACAAAAGTATCCTTTATTGGACCATCTGTGCTCTCTCTGAAGCATATGCTCCAAAAGGTAATCCAAAAATGAATGCTTTTCTATAAAGACATACCCAACTATAAATGGGAGATTAGAGAAATCAGACTTCACCGGCATGACAAAACCTATTTTAAAATTGGCATATTTCTTTAAATAAGCATAATCTAAACCAGGCACTTAGTTGGGAACCACAAACCTGGTGATTTATATTGCTTGAAGGGCTGGTGCTGTTGATTGTGCAGAATTGGACTTATGTTCATAGACTTCACACTAAAACATCCAGGTGGTTAAATTATAAGAAGTTCCAATGTTCCTTCAGAAACCACTGTTGGCTCTTCTTTTTTCTCCTCTGCATAGCCACATCTTGTGCCTCCTTGAACGTCCTGTTCTAAATATGCATGGCAAAGAACTAATTTAACATAATAGCAATCTGCATTTCCACTCTTATTTACTTACCAATCATGCATCTTTGAGAGAGGCTTTATGAAAAAGGAAAACTTTTTCATACTCTGTCTGAACTATCAATTTTATGGCCTTTTCTTCTTTTGGTTTAACTGCTTCAGCTAATTACAAGAAAGGTGATTGTACTATTCATTCAAAGTGGAAGAGTTCCAACTGGAGAAAATGAGCAAGCTTTACCCGAATCTTCTCAGTATCCTGATGATTTCACAGGGGGTGGAGAAGTTTAAAGTTCAAGTGCCTGGTCTACATCAAGTGGAGTTAATTTGGGAGTATGCGTTGGTAAGTGCAGTGAGGTGATAGTTAGTTAGTTTTCATTACTGTTTCCACTCACAGGAAAACTCAAAAACAGCCCATGAAAAGCCACAGCTTTTGCCTGAAAATACATAAATGAAAAAGCCTTTGAAAAGGTTTATTTTCTTTCTGACACAGAATTCAAAAGTGATGAAATCTTACAGTCTTACAAATGGAGGACCCATCCAACCTAGTTATACTAGGAGCTTTTACCTGTAACGTATACATTATGGAACACAGTGGTCTAAATTCTGCTTTGAGTCTCTTTTTTATGGTCTAATTTTCCTCTTTTGCAAATTACAAATCACTCTTTTTTGGGTTTCAATAATTTATTGAAATTATGACTGGACACTGCATGTCATATTGGTATAGATCTTGGCTCATTGCAATGAAACACTTCCAGAACATTTTTTTTCCTTTTTTTTCCTCCTTTTTCTTTTTTTCCTTTCTTTCTTTTTATCTGGCGATTTCTCTGCATACCACTGGACTTGGATACAATGAATGTTCTATATACCCACTCTTCTGTAAAAAAAAAGGCTCCAGGAGTAAAGAAATGATTGCTTTTGTAATATTTCTGGTCAGCAAATGTACCTATAATCTAGGCTAATTTACAAGTAAGCTAAAAAAAAAAAAATCACAATTCATTGTGGATTTTTTATTCTTTTTGCTGAAATACACTTTTAATACCAGAAGTTTCCTGTTCGCTAAGAACAAGACGTCAGAAGCAGTAACGAGAAACTGAGCTCTCCCATCCAAAAGTACTTTTCCCCTAAAGAAGAAGTGAGGGAAATAAAGGTCAGAATTGACAACCAGGACCCAAAATTCCAGAGTATAGAGATAATTCCTAGTATATAAAATTTACAGTTTATATTTTATGATTAAATAAATCAGTAATGGTGGGAGAGTATGGTTCTGGGTTAAGAGGGGGAAACAAAGTACTTACGGTAAATTTCAAAGAAATTGGTCAGCATGAGTGGTAGCCATAGCTTGCAACTTTTCTACTTGTGTCCAAAGATTTCATAAATTACCATCAGCACCTTAATCCTCTTTTTTTTAAACACAGACTATGGAAAAGTTAACAAAAAAGCAGTCTCCAACACCATATACCAGCTACCAGTGTCCTGAATCCCTACTAATTGGACTTCCAGTACTGTGAGCTATCTCCTATCCATGGATAAGACAAGTCCATCCAGTCTCTTTCTCCTAGATAATCCATGATGTTTGTCGTTAACTATCACCTCTTCCTGTCCTGGCTGAGGAGGGAGCAAACTGATAGCAAATATTTTGAAATACTTCAAGTCTTCTATCTTAGACTTATTTCATGGTCTCTTTATGGACATCTAAAGATTTGGTATGGGCTGTCTGGGTATCTAGACGTTTCCCACACTAAGTACTTATGCATTTTTGTGATTTGTTGCTATGGTTAAAGACTGTTCAATGAAAAATAAATGCACTGTGACTATACAAGTTTTCAGGCAGAAGGTGAAGAAACCCAACGGAGAGATCTTCTGAGATACTCAGGAACAATTAGTATATATTTTTCACAATACAGAACTTCTTTGCCTCAACACTAGAATTACAGCAGCTGTTAGTGTCATGAACTGAAAAGAAAATGCTTTAGTGTAAGATTAGTTTTTAGTTTTCTTCCAAATGTGAAATGGCTGAATTACAAAGATTTCCATTTTTTAATTATTTTTCAGTACATCTACTGAAACTAAACATCCCCTTCTGCTCCTTTACAAACTGCTCTAGAGGAACCGTAGTTTCAAATATTGTACTAGGATTGGAAGAAATCCACCAGTTTGGAAGTTTTTAGAACACTTGGTATAAAAAACAAATTGCTGAATAAATAAATCGGTTCTTTAGATATTGTGCTCTTGTTAAAGCAGAAGTCTAGGCAACTGCTTAGGTAGCTATTCAAAACGTGTGAAGCTTTCTTTAAACATACAGATAGTTTTATTTAAATCACTGGGAATGTGTATGTATTGAAGTTAACTTCTGCTTGAGTATCATGCTGAATTGAGGTGTCAAGCAAAAAATGCAATATAAAATTTATTTTAAGTACTAGAGAGCTATCAAATTTGAGATAGAGACAAATCATTCAATCATCTTTGTTATTTCAGCCATCAAGGTAGATGTCTACTGTACCTGCTCACAAAGCATTGAGCAGTAAATAAAATCTTAATTACATATGAGCTGAAACAAAGGGCTCCTTCTTACTTACACTAAAGGTAGTTAAACCTCTCACTGTCTGAAATGAAGAGAAGGTCAGAGACAGACCAGGCATGGTGAATAACTTCCCTTTTGTTCAATCCCAAATGTAATCCATTTACGAGTCAGATGAAAAATAGATATGTGACCAAGTACTACAACTTAACAGTTGTGTGCTCACTGTGAAATTAGGTGCTTCTAGAGTCTAAGGCTAACTCACAAAATGCAGAAATGTTATTTCTTTGTGTCCATCTCTGTTACAAGCCTTAATAATCTCAGTGTTGATCTGGCTAAAACTGCCTGGGTTCACTTGCATTTTGAAGCTGCAAGCCTGAAGACTTTTGCCAGACATCTCTTGGGGATTAATATCTCTTTTATAATTTCCAGAACTTACAGTTTGGTGGGTTTCTGGGCTAAGACCACAGAGGGAATAGTCATGATTTAAGGATGTCAGCACTGCGAGTGCCATCTGGAATTTGAAAACCTGGAGAATTTAATCAGTGAAATGTTATAGGCATAAGAGTTAACAAAACATTCTGTAGGATTGAAAAAAAGATGGATTCACTTTTCGTTTTCATTATTAAAAACATTATTGCTCTAACTGATTCTTCCTTAATTAGTTTTAAATACGTCTTGTGACTGTCACATTTATATAATGTGAATTTGTTCCTCTGATTTTTCCAAACTTTGCATGTTTATACTAATCCTGAGGGCAAACTAATGAGAATCATAGGAGATAAAGAATCTCCCATTTTAGGAGATAAAGAATAAATAGAATAAAAATTTAAAAAAAAATAAAAAATTCCTGGTGCCTTTGGTAATTATTGGCATAGAAACCTTTCCTAAATGTAAAATCCTCCCTTTAAAACACTTGCCCTTGTTTCAGCAGCACCCTGAAAAAAATCCTACGGTATTAGCAATAATGGAAGACAGTCTCGTATACATACACATTGGAATATGTACAGTTATCTCATGTATCTGTTATGTTTTTATATACTTTATAAATTGTGAAGCTAATATTCCTTAATTTTATATTACCGGACAGCAAAAAACTTTGGTGTATTGGACTTCATAGTGCAATGAATGTAATGTCCAGCAAAAGGCAGAATACTGTACCAAAATTCGTATCTTCTTTATGTGTCTAAAACTCATGAGATTCTTCTTATTCGTATATTGATGGAGGGTATGATTTTTCAAGTTAAAGTAATAATGAAATCTTATAAAGGGTTTGGTAACAATGGAAAATTTTCACTGTGATTGGTCTAATAAACCTATGCCAAGAGCTCCCTCTATGTACCATAAAAAGTATGCTAGCAGATGCATTGCCTGGAATAAGTATTTCTCTTCCAGAGAAAGGTATTATTAGGGAAAAAAATAATTTCTGTGTCATTTAATACATGTACATTGAAGATTAAGAAAGTTTCAATAAAAAGCATCAATTGGTGTTACCTGCATAATTATGAGGAAGCATTTTTCGGTTTAAAATTTCCTTAATTATTTACTGTATGACTCTGGCTGATTCATTCAATTCCCTTCTTAATCCCATTTTACATACATAGATTATTGTAATGCAGATAGTTCTCTGAGTACACAAAATAGAACAATGCTATAAAAGGACATTAACTAATGTTATCTGTGTAAAGCTGGGAAAGGGAAGATGAGGGAGCATGGAGGATTATCTCTAATGAGAGCTGTACATCTGCTTGAAAAAAGAGTGATACACTCTTAAAAGAAGAGCAGCAATGTCTACTGGGGAAGGCACTAGTGAAGAAAACAAGAGATTTTGTTCCTCCTTCTGACTTGTTGTTTCTCTTCCATGTGTCAGCAGATGGGTCCCTTCATCTCCCTGTCTTTTGCCTCCCTTCCTCCCTTCTCTGTTTAACCTGCGAAATGTCAAGGTGGGTTTGATCTGTCATCGTGGGCTGAAAAATATCCGTCACCATGGCTGTGTCTGTTAAATATAATTTAACTGGTTACTGTGTGTCAGATGAACTGAGATAATCTCTGCAAAAGCCTGTAAAAATCATGAAAAATGTGATTTTTTTCAACCTATTTCATAGCAGGTCATGCGGGGTTACATTAACTTGCATTTTCTATAGGCAGAAGTATGCTTACAGTCCCCGGTATGCAGCTGACACACAGACAAGCTGTTAAACTGCAGACATTTGACTGTGACTCCTTCTATGGGTGGTGCCGGCAGCATCCACCACGAATTTGTCCTGATAGATGCTTTTTGCCACCAGCTTCCTCAAACTAACAGCAGAATTAGTGAGTGCTCTTAGACTTGAATTCAGATCAATTCTAGTAAGTACTTTTTAATTAATTAACGGAAAGTGATCTGCTTGCAAAATGAGGAGACAATAAATGAAACTGCACGCGGAAAACAAGCAACACCTTTTTTTTTTTAAAATCCATAGATTCACAGTTAGTTATTGAACATTGAGCATGTCTGCTTGCCAAAGAATTTTTCAAGTACATTAAGGAGTCAGAACATGACATAATCACCATGTGGATGTTTATTTGGCAAAGTGAGTCAGAAGTACACACCATTATTATTCTGCTGAAGTTTAAAATTAAACTTCATTGTGTAGGGAGGGAAGAGAAAGGAAGGGAAGGGAAATCAAATTCATTCTGTGTATTCTGTATTTCTGAACTTATATTTTAGAAATTCCATATGTCATTCGACCAGGAAAATATGTATGTGACTGTGTTCACATACAAGCACAGAAAACTCTTCAGTATGCATGTACTTGAATGGGGTGGAAAATGAAACGAGCCGAAGCTCAGGGAGCCCTGCAGAACTGCTGTTCCCACCTTTACTGTTTCCCTCAATGTGTGTGCCCTTCCTATGCAGTTTTACTGTTCTTTGACTCATAAACAAAGCAGCATCAGAGATTTCCCTTTTAGGCAATCTCCTCCTCTTCCCCCAAAAGGTTGCAGGATACAAAGCTGTTACTCTCTTTAATAACCGTGTCTTTTAGTTTGCTGGTACCTAGACACTATAGTGGAAAAATCGTCCTTTTTTGCACTTCCAGTACTGTATTAATATATCTATATATACAGTTGAATCAGTAGAGTAAAAGATGAAACAAAGCACTCAAGTCCCAGTAACTGAGGGACTTGGGGTCCAGACTACCACAGCACTGTACAGTCAGCTGCCCCTTCAAGGAGACACATGACTATGGCAGTTTTCCCTGAAGCCAAACTTCTGTCCTCCAGAGCCCTCCATCTCATCCATCCTGTCCACACCTCTGATTTGGTTCTTTTCTAATCCCCTCGCTGGCTCCTATTCTCTTCAAACCAGTGCCCCTTGTGTCACACACTCCCCCAAAATGCCATCTCTGTGGTTCCTTTCAGACCACTAATGCAAAGCTCTTGGATAGCCCCCTATTTACTTGCTTTGGAGCTGCACTTACAGGTCCCACTGCCTGAAACACTGCAATCAAGCTGACAACACAACCAATCAAGGTCTGACCTGCAGCCGTTTCCTAGGAAACCCAAGCCACTGCCACAGAAACAGATTGTACACAGTGGAAGGAAACATATATTTTGGGTGAAAAAAGAGGCATTTCAGAGTTTTTTCCCAGTACTTCTGATTTATCGCAAAACACTTCTACAATAATAGTAATGAAAAATACTCTTGTTAAGAAAGATTGACTGATGATGGTCATGTAAGTACTTAAAGACAGACGGAGAGCTTCGGAGAAAGACCATGAGCCGGGGCTGCTTGAGTGCTTGTTCCTGCTTTGCTACCGAGTCACTTCATAACCCTTGCCAAATCATTGCAAAAAGATTTCCACATCATTAAGTCTATGGTTCCAATGAACAATAAGTTCAGATCAAAAGAGGTTGAGTATCTGAAGTAGAAAACTTGGATGAAAGTAGCGACATTATCGTGACCATACTGGAAAAACTGAGAAAATTACCAACAGGCAAAGCCACCTCTCTTGAGGAAACACCACCATCATCATCACTTATAAGCACATGAGTCTGCTTATCAGGTGTATTTATAATTTGGGAAATCTTTAAGTACTACTTTCCTTGGTGGAACACTTTGCTATGTGCTGTGATTTGTAATTTGCTTGTATATTAAGTAAATTACTTTTAGTTGTGGATCAATGTCCAGCTGCTTAAACACAGAATGCATAAGGGAATAATGGTATTTTTTGTAAAATGGTCGTTTGGTGTAAAAAAGGTAGTGTGCTGTAAACAGGAACCTCTCTGTTTTAATAAGATTATCAGAATGGAATAAAGAAAAGGTCCCAGCATGCTTTTCACCAAAGTCTAGACAATGAACATGATGAGAGAATCTTCTAGACTGCATTTACTGTCCTGAGTAGAGCCACTTGCTTCCAGGATATGATTAATTTAATCTTAAAGTAGACTCCAAATCAATCATGATCCAAGAACAGCTCTTTATTTCCACTAATCATGAAGGGAGTCCAGGGTGACTAGCTCAGAAGTGGATGTCAAACTCCAGCTCTCTACATTTAGTTAGACGAATTCTGCCCGTCACCGGCTGTGGGAAAGTGAAGGTTGGGAGAAGGCTGTGAACATCAAGAAATTAAGAAAAAGTTATTTCAGATAAGTCATGGGGAATCCGGGAGAAGGACTTTGGGAGAAAGGTGAAGTAGTTCGGTTGGGGGAATTAAAGTCTCCTTCTGACTATTGTTCTGTTCTGCCAACTACTACCATAGAGGACATAGGAAGCTCAGATTTTTCTGACTTTGGTGATAAGGAAGGGATCTTAGAAGGACAAGAAAGGGAGAAGAGGACTTCCTCCTGTGATTTCACAGAGACTCTGAAGAATATAGCTTCAGCATGTATGTGCCTGGCTAACTCATGGAACCCTACACATAAGTCTGTGCAACAGGTACATCACGATTAATTTAACATGTACTCGACCTTAGTGCAATTTTATTTTCATAGCCAGTGACTGTGTGGGTTCTGCTTAGAAGTTAATGAATGAACCCTTCTCACCACTGAGAAATTATTGCTTTGCTATCTACCCTAGCTTTGCAGTGACTTTTCATGGTCTGAGGCCCTGGGAAATTGCCTTTGATTTGCACTCAGAAAAAAATCAGAAACTAATATGAGTAGACAGCTTTGGGCATTGGAGACAAAGCTGACTACAACAAGCAGGATTCAGACTAGTCAGTATTCGGACAACATCACTGCTCTGAAAGGGGATGGAAATGGTTGTTTTCCCAAGAGAGTAGCACATTTCTTCTTACCATGAGTGCCTATTGCTCCTTCTGAAGTTCATTTCTCTGCCAGGCTCTTTCTGCTCAAAAATCTTTCCCTACTCTCTTGTGTTGTGTGTCTTCACATACCTCTTCTATCCTGTATTGTGGCTGTGGCTGTTATGCTTTATGTGACAATTAATAAGAGATGTGAACCAAAGCTTCCAGCTATGAGGAGACAGCAGATAGGTTAATTAACAGGAAAAGTGGTTTTAGGGCAGAAGAGTGAACAGAATCCCAGTCAGGCTGCTCACACTCTAATGCTAATAAGAAGCTAGTTTTAACAAGAATATTCCCAAGTTTCTCATAGTGCTCTTCCTAAGCCTCTGAATGTGCCAGTTGCCTTTTACAGTGGCCATGAGATACTTCAGGCGGACCTAGGGAATTAAGATCAGTCTTGAGCTTGTAGGCATCCACTCACTTACGTGTTGTGTGTCTTAATCCAAAGCCTTCAAGACTCCTGCCACCCTTCCTCTAGCCGTAGATCATCCTCAGTCTCCAAGCCTTTATTTTTACCTTTGTTCTTTTTTACTTTCTTTGATTGTACATTGTGCCTTTATTTTTATTCGTGGTGTCAGCAGTACATTATTATACATTGCTCTGTCTCACATGGGAGAGACTTCATGCTGATCTCATGCAATGAAAACTTATTATCCTCCTTACATGGAGTATGAAATGACTTAGAATATAATCTCTCTATGCCCATAATTTGAAGTCAAGCACATTGTTCAGACAGAACCAAAGGCAACGTGTTTGTGGTCCCTAGTGGTTGAGAAATAAGGAGGAATTCAACTGCATTGTAATTAGTGTAATCAACACACTATGGATTCCCTTTTTAATCAAGAGGCAGACACAAGTTGCTTTTTATGGACTGGAAACACAGTTCAAATTCCAGTTGTGTGAAATTTTGTAGTAGCCATTTAAACACTGCACTTTATGTGCTGCTCAGCAGTGTCTTCTCACTTTGCATACATCATTTTTAGAAAATAGTTTATAATGCCCATTGCCTTTTCCCTGTCTAGACAACTATAACAATGTATCTCTGGCTATCATTGAACAGTTAATAACTAAAAGTTAGTTGTTAGATGCTTACTGTCAGTTAAATATCACCACCAATGTCTTGCAGGACCCAACACTGCTAAGGCTGCTTCCAGCTGGTCTGGCAGGAAAGAACAGTTATAAAGCTACAGCACAAGCTGGAACAGCTATTTGTATTTTACGAGGCAATACTAAAAGACTTTGTTGATGGTACTATCTTGGCTGCCATCTTCCTGGCATATGGGGACCACATATAGGAAGGTGCTCTGAATTTCCAGTGGTTCCTGACTCTTTCAAGATCCTGCAAGACTCCTAAGAAGAAGTTTATTTTAGACATTAGTATTATTAGTTTGTATCTGACAGGGAATGGAGACCTAGAGCTCATTTTTGTTGGTGGGAAGCTGAAAGTTAAGGTTCAATTTCCTCTTTCTCCCAAGATTTGTCCCATTAATACTTATAAGTTATCCAACGGTGATGTTGCTACGTGCAATATGATTTAGGTGGATGTATTTATTACCCAAAGTTTATAGACTTCAACAATAACCAGCTGTGTTGAATACCTTAGACTTGGGCATTTTCAAGGTCTTTGGTCTAGAGTCTTGTTGTCACTGTACCTGAATGGCATTTGGACTATAAATCATGCTGTTCATCATCTCCTCAGTAACATTTCAGCAAGGACAATAGCGAATCTAGGCTGACAAGGATGGGGAGCTCACACAAAAGCAGCAGTGGTTGTAGCTGCTTCATTTCTAAAGGTAGACAGAAAAAAAGAAGAGATTGGGCTTTCACACTCTTTATATATATGTATAATGTATATATATAGTATTATGAGTGTGTAAACACTATTTGTCTCTCCATAGAAAGGAATGCAAAAAGTTTGGGGTCAAAGAAGATGCAAAAAAGAGCAGGTCTATGTTTACTGATTAAGGTGTTATCTGGGAGGAAAAGTCCTGAATTTTTGTCATGCCCTTAAATAATCGATCTGCAGAGCCAATGGATGAAAATCGCAACAGCATGGGAGCAGGCAGCTCAGACCAGGAATCCCTGTTTTTATGTGACTTTGGACCACCCCCCCCCATCTCGCCCATCACATGTTGCTTTCTTCTCCTCAACAGAGTTGCAGGCATTAAGAGCAGCTGTCCGTGTCTTATAAGCATAACTGTATTCCATGGCATTTTAAGAAAAATGACATGAAGAAAACTGGATTCCTTTCAGCATTCAGGTGCCAACTTCAGTAGTTGACATTTGCCACCTTCAGTACAGCCTCTGCAAAAGCCAAGAAAAAAACTAAGTGTTCAGTCTTTCACCTACTGCAATTTATCTAAGCGGGCATCAAAGTACCTCAGCAGCCAAAAAAGATGAACTGTTTGAGAGAAAACAGCTAGCAATATGAACAAGATCATGTTGTCTGTTCTGCTAAACTCATGCCAAAAAATTATCACCTAATAGTTTCTGTTCTTAGCCACCATGTATGCTTTCTTTCCACTATTACCTGCAAACATCACTCTAGAGATTGCAACAATCGTGAAAGAGCTGGTAATTGTGCACATAAACCTTCATGCTCTGCACTGAAATGACAATGGGAGAGAGATTTGTCCCACATCAATGAGGTCAGGCACTCACCAGGGTTTAGTTCTACAGTTGCACCCTTAATCTGAGCCAGTCATAGATAGACTTTATTTACCTCTATATGTTCTTTGTTTGTCCAATCTACCATAGATCTGTGATATATTTCCTGTAGAGAGTGCTTTGAACATTTCTGAAAGAAGCTGGGTTCTGCACAGCAGATTTTTAATGAACAGTCACTTCTCTGAAAAACTTGCCAATCGGCTCTAAGAATGGGACCCTGTCTGAAGTTTTTTCCATTCATAAAGGTATTTCCACTTTGAGAAATATTTCTCTTTCATGTGCAGGGTGTATTTTCTAGAATTCCTTTTGTCCCAAAAAGCAGAACAAACTTTCTTAAGAGAGTTCCCATCAGGTTTCGCAAGATAGGCTTTTACCAAAGAGGAAGACAATTCTGTCTTTAATTTCAGCTTTCTCATTAGCTCTATCTTGCTTGGAGAGAAAACTTAACTGAATGTACAAAACATTGTTAAGAGTTATTGATCTTTGCTGAAACCCAGCTTCCAAGCATGTTTAGAAAGATAAAATGGAACAGATTGGGTCAAATTAACAGAAAAAAGGAGTAACAACACTCATTATGCCATCAACTTATTTGACTCTGATGCTTGTGCTCAATCCACTGGACACACTATCATTCCTTAAAAATCATTGATTAAATACGGTGTGGGTTTTTGTTTGCTGGAATGTATTGCTTAGAATTTTTCCCAGGATATTTACAATTATTATCTCCTTACCCATTCTTAGGCTGTTTTGCTGTTTTTCTAGCTGATAACCATGTTATTCCCCTATACTTAATCCTCCCCTGGATTCTGCTTCTTGATTGCATGGGGGTGTTATCACTGCTGGTTGACTGGCCATGTCTTTTATTTGCTTTCTGTTTGTGTGGGTGTGGGGTTAAATCACTGAAAAGAAGGATTAGATGCAGGTTTACATCTGGGAACTCAGCACTTCGATGACTGACGTTGTGGTAATTAGACATTGGCAAGTTCCAAGTAATGCCATTGCATGGTTATCATAAGAGTTTAAACTCCAAATGGGTACTTTGTGTCCTGTAGTTGTTTTCAACATTTTTTTCTTTTTTCGTCTTTGAGTCCACTGAGTTCAAAATCTCTTTTCCTTCTGGGATGCACAATTTGTTCTTCTCTCGACGTACAACTGATTGTGTCCCAGTTGCTGCAAAATTCCTCTCTTGGTTTATTTAATCATAGCTTTAATTTGTTTCCTTTTTTTTTTTTTTATCCATCAGTTCTTATGTATGCTGTCTGACCTGCTTGAAAGAAAATCATCACCTTACCTGTAAACAGGCCTGACTACCTTTGTCACTATACAACTATCATATTGATTTTCAGGAATTGTTATGCACACACAAACCTTAACAGGCTGGCACCTGCGTATCTATCGAACCCTTTCGGTAGCCCCTGTTTTTGTGCACACCCTTGGGTCAATGAACAAACTGCTGCTGTCAATTGTATCCATTTGGCCAGCATCTCTAGGGAATAAAGAGGAATCACAGCTACAGAACCAAAGGTTAGGAAAATTCATTAAAAAAAAAATAATGATTCGCTCAGTTCCTAAGCACCAGTCCAGCAAAGATATTTAATTACTTGGTGATCTTTACTTATATATAGTAAGGTATGTGTTTGTGAGCTTCTTGTAGATTGCAATCAGATACAGTTTAAATTCAGCATTTAAGATTAAAAACAAACAAAAACCAAAACTTTCCAGATTAGATTTTTGAAATTAGTGTAACAATATTGATGCAGAAAGATTGCAACCTTTTTAAACATAGCTATCTAATAATGTTGGTTTTCTTCTATAAAGGTACATTTCCAATCTATATCTAGCAGTGAGTTATGAATGCTTCTTTATCAGTTGGAATAGGATATCTGTGCACATAAATTTGCCGAAGTGCACAGCTACTGGGTACATCCTTCTGGCTACACCTAAGCATTTTAAAGACAATTGCATTTTTTATTGTGAAATTGCCTAGGAGGTACTGCCAAGGTTTGCAGTTCCATTTATTTGTTTATCTCTAATAAATAAAGCCTGTACAAAGTTCTGGAAAGGCGAGTCTGGCAAAGTTCTACAACGCTTCAAAAAATCACCCCAAGAGACTTCTGTCCTCTTGTCACCCTCCTCTTTTACATGTTTGGATCTTTCTGAAGTGTTAATGAGTGTCTTTTTCAATCCACAGTTACTCTCAATCTTTATCTCTGGTATATGCCATTTACAGAAATAAGAACAAACAGAAAGAAAACAGAAGCAACTGAAAACTTGTTAGGCTAATACCACTGTTCAGTCAAATGCAGCTTACCAGTGAGTGTGTGGTGAAGCTTTTTCATAAAAAGTCTTAGCATTTTCACTTGCTCGAAACATCTGATCTGTCTCTGCTGATGCTCCCCAACTTAAAGAGCTGTACACCGTTGGATGACTGTCTCAGTAAAGTGCAGATGGAGATGTCTGGCTGGAGCTGAAGGACATGAAAACGAATGTCATAACGCACAATTGAAATGTCTTAACATTTATTTAAAGGTATTAAGATTTGAGAGATGTTTGTGATCAGCTAGACCGGGATTAAGTTTTTAGTTTTTTACCCCTAGAATGAAATTTTCCTTATTAGGTTTCTCATAGACATTGAGTGAGTTATGACATAACTTATCTGCCAATATCTTTTCAATAGCACTGTGGGGGTACAGTGATTTATTGTACTATAGATTCTCGGGGATCCAGGAAACTGACTCTTGCCTAATCACAAGTTACCCCTGTTTCTGTCTCCCAGTTGCTTCTTGTCTGCAAAATGGAGAGAAAGGTACTGCTTCCTTTGTAAGAGGTCTTGACGTTTCCTAGTGGTCAACTAATGTTGAGCTTCTTTACATTTCTGTAGGGCCTAGCCCCTCTGTTGAAATGAACTCCTTCAAAATTAATAATCTTTGAAATCTGAGTTCATTATCTACTCAGTTTATTATTTCTGTGTTTTGTAGAGACCTGTGTTAATTCCTTCAACACAAGGATGCTCCAACTAAGTAACTTTATTAATGCAGCTAAGAAATAAAGCAATGCTGTTCTCATATTTGATGGCATAAATTTCTTCTGCTTCTCCAAAAGCATCTGCGTCTACTCCAGTAGATAATCCTGAAATCCTGATTGTTATTATGGCACATTTCCACCAGGTCCTTGTCTAAAGCATATATGAGCACAGACAGCAGAGTTAGCACACTTCCCTTAGCATCATTCCTTCTGGTTTCTTAGAAGATAACTCTCATAACTTCATTTTAACCCAAGGATTTTGTTTGATATTCAGATAAAATAGCTCAACCTCTCGCTAATAACTAGCATATCCTGAAAAAAAATGCTTGAACTACTTTTTGTTCTTTATAATTTTTTCCTTCTACTTAGGTCTGGGAGGAGGTTGACTGACATCCACTATCTGACACAAGATAGGTTTATAGTACATTAAAATCCTTTACATTACTTTTCAGCTTGTCATATCTTAAATTCTGAGCAAAATTCTGTTAAAAGGAGACCAAAAAGAAACAGAGGTTATGATGAAAATAAATATTCTTTAAAGCCTCTTGAGACAATCTATTATTTCTAAGGTAAAAGTTTTGTTTTTCTGTATTACAGATTTTCACCAATAAAACATAAAAGATAAGAAATATATCTGAAAGTCATGGAGCTTAGGGACTCCAGTGAGTAACATCTGCAAAATGAAGATGTTTCAGAGGTGTATCCTTGCCACAAAAGCCTACGTTAGTCTCTGTGGATCCCAGCACCTACTATTGCAATTGTTGCTGATTGGAGCCAACCCTTGAAGGCTGCCTTGTGACCTGTATGAAGTGAATTTAGCACCCACTAGCAATTATTGTGCTGACTGCTCTCTCCATTATATACAGTTGTATTGGTACTGTTCTGGATCACCTTTGACACCTCAGAAGCAATATGTGCATGACGAACTCTTCTATGATTCTACTGCAAGTTTCTTTCCTGCTCTACTAATGCAGAGTGATGAGCAACCAGAAATAAGCTTACATTGCTCTACATTATGCACTCTCTGTGCTTTGGATCATGAAGCATTTGATATATAATGGTTTTATCTATTCTAAATTTTATTGTTGTCTGGCTGAGACCATCCTCAATGCAATGACTCACATTTACACTGTTAAACCATTTTCCCTCAAAGACATGTCAGTTCCTTTCTAGTTGTCTACTGGAATCTGTCACTGGCCTGTGCTAGGTCTCAGACTGTGCTTGGTAAATGCTTGTAGGATATTTGTTTTCTCTCAGAGCAACATTGCCAGGGATTGCTCTAAAAATCTAGTAGCTTGAGGAACATTTTCTAGTATAATCTAATTTACTAGTGTTGATGAGCTGTCTTGTCCTTGCAGCACTGCTGAATAACGGTGAAATCCCTTTCTGGGATCATCACTGGATAATAATGCACAAAGATGCCCCAAGATTATCCACAAAATTATCAAAATGTTGTACAATCCTCTCTGTGTAATACATGAAAGTTTGAGGTCTCTTTGTTGAAAAATGTTGACCTCAGTTTTGTACTAAAACTTAAAGGAGAGTCAAAAAGGAAAATCGTTGTACTGGCTTTGGCTGGGATGGAGTTATTTTCTTCATGGTAGCTTGTATGGTGCTATGTTTTGGATTTATGATGAAGCATACTGATATTTTAGTTATTGCTGAGCAGTGCTTACACAGACTCAAGGCCTTTTCTGTTCCTCAAGCTGCTCCACCAGCGAGTACTCTGGGAGCACATGAGCAGTTGGTAGGAGACATAGCTGGGACAGCTGAGACAGCTGACCTCGACTGTCCTGAGGGATATTTCGTATCATGTGATGTCATTCTCAGCAATAAAAGTTGGGAGACGAAGGAGGAAGGACATCTGAATGAGATGAAACCCTGCTTTCATGGAGATGACCTGTCTCCCGATGGGAAGTAGTGAATGGATTCCTTATTTTGCCCTTCCTGTGTATGCAACTTTTGTTTTACCTAATAAACTGTCTTCATCTCAACCCACAAGTTTTCTCAGTTTTACCATTCTGAGTCTCCTCCATCCCACTGGGTGGGGGTTGTAAGTGAATGCTGTGTGGTGCTGAGCTGTTGGTCATGGCTAAACCTCAACAAAGGTTGACTGATCTTAGAGTCTAGGATTTGTGAAAAGTCCTTCTACTGAGTCATGATGTGTGCCTCAAGCAGGCAGGATTACAGTGGAAAGAATATCATAGAAGAGCAATAAATATTCTGATAGGAATTGAAAAAACCTCATTCTGTAGGACATTAGCCAACTTTACTGACTGGTGGCCTTGAAGAATCTTTCTCAATGGGTGGGTTATGTTGCAAACACTCTCTTGTTAGACTAAAAGTTCTTTATATTTGCACTTGGTTATGTCACACCTATTGTTGTCAAGAGGAATAGACAGGATATTGTTCTCTCTTTTCATTACAGGACAGATGACACGTTGCTGGGATATGTATAATATGCACATCTGAGGAGCATCAAAATATCTGCTTCAGGTAAGAACTGGGGACATTTTGAAATTTGACTTTATTTTCCTCAGTATCTCCAGTTGTAACATGAGAAAAACATGTTCTGCAGGAGTGCCTCTACTAACAGCAAAGTCCTTCTAGACTGGCAGCAAAAATCCACCTAATCAGAGAAAAATACCAGATCAAACAATTAAAAAAAAAAAGAAGTCAGGCATTTTACTATCTTAGAGATCGAAATTACCTAGTGTGATGGTTATGATCAGTAGTTAAAAGAGAAACAAAACAAGAAATGTCCAAATTAAATGGCAAAAAAAAAATAAAAAGGTTAAAAAAAATCATTTATGAAGCAGACAGATAATTTCAAAAAGCTTTCATACCAGGAATAGGGCACCATTACAATGAGAAAACCTTTAATTATGTTGTAAAGGTCTGATATTCCACTGAAATGTCATTTCAAAATAAACTTCTAACAGTTAATTATCAGTGATATTTAACTTGTGGGAAAATTAAATATCACCACATACTCCTGTGATCATTTTATTGCTTTTGTAGACATTTTAATATTTTAATGGTTTCCAAGTAACAATGAAAAAGGCATGCCACCAAGTATGTTTTCTTGGCTTTCTGTGGATAACCGTATAACCTTTTCTTTGTCTTCTTCGTATGAAACAGATATTTGAGTCAGTGAGGGACAGGACTGAGGAAACAGATTTTAGGAATAAATATGGGAATAAACATTGTTACGATTCCCTTAGCCAGCATGATTCCTGGGAAAGAAGTTTTATTAACTGCTATGACTGGAAATACAATGCTGAATGAACAAATATTGAAGCCCTATTAGCATTCAGCTAGCAAATCAGATGAATGTGCAGTGTTCCAGATAGTGACCTATGTAGTATCCAAAGCTTATAAAATGTGCAGTGCGATTGGACCTCAGGATGTATTCAGTGACCCCTACCTTGCACAGACTGAAAGACTGAAACAGGAAAACGCCTGTGCTCTTGTTGTATAAATCAATACTATATATGCTAAAGGACTGAGATTGCCAGGAAAATGTATGAATTTTAAGGCCAGGAGGGACTATAATGTGAATGACTATTCAACCAGCAATTCTGTTTGAATTGGCTCTAGAAAAGGATATGTAAAACTAGCTGCAACTGACTGGGTATTATACATCCCTCTCTAGGGTCAGCCAATGAAGACATGAATTACTAAAGAGATTAGGCTCAAGAATGCTGATTTGTCCCTCACTGCAACTTTTAATTGCCTGCATCTAGCAGTTGCTTTCAGTTCCCAACATTGTGCCACCAAACGTTCCAAAATAAATAATATTATCTAAAATATTCAAATCATGCTGAGATGAGCATTATAATAAGGGATAAGAAAAGAACAGTAATCGTAAAATCCACATGGGTCTTACAATCGTGTTTAGTGTTAGCTGGGATGCTCACCCAAATTCTGATCTCCAGGGGATTTACTTAAAGATAACATAATTTGTGAATTATGATAAAAATCCCGGAAATTGAAAGCATTGGAATTGTCAATAAATCAACAATGTCTTGCATGGAATCTTTAAACTGACAGTTTTGCTTGCGCCTATGAATTAACCTATGTGCTAGCTGATCTTCAGAGTTACTGCAAGGCTGCATCTTTTCATGGTAGCAGGAAATCCATCCAATACTTCTTCAGCATGTGAAAAAAGCAAAACTGCCTCTGAGCTAGAACTTACTGGACTGTGGTTGACTCTTTTAATGATCAACAGGCCTTTGCATCATTCATCAAGTTGTGTAATCTTCTAAGATCTTACTGTTTAAATCCTTAAATGTCCCTCAAATTCTGTGCCTTAGCTTCTGTTGTGTAAACTGACAAATGCCCCAAAAAAGCACTGTTGAAATAAAGACAAAAAAGAACCTTGATGTTATTGGTCCATGGTGTTGACTGCTGGACTGAAAGAGTAGTCAGTTTGTTGGAAATAATGCTACCAATGAGATTTGTACATTTGCATCCATTAAATAAAGTTTTACAGAATCTAAGAGAGACTGCTTTAGTAAGTGTATTAGTCTCCTTGGTGCGTCCTTGTAGTAACCAGGTAGCATCACAGGTAGAGTCACTGGCATTTTGAAGGACTATTTGAGAATCTGGCTACTGAAATGAAGAGCCAACTCTGACAAGCCAGGCAAAAGAAATTGCTGGAGCACTTTTTCTTTCTCTGGTAGAGAGCTCAGGGTAGTGTCAGGAGGTCTGTTAGGATAATCACAGCATTTTCTCTCTCTTTTGCTCAAATACAGGTCTGTTTCCAGTGAGAGATTAAGGATCTGACTGCCTTAGGAGATTGTTGCTTTGGACAGTTTCCAGCCTCAACACTGTCTCCTTTCCCTCCCCAGAGGCAGCCAATAACCTCAGTTTTCCTCAAAAAATTCTTTTTGTCCTCTGTTCTAAATGCCAGGTCTTAACACTAAGCCAGATATTGAGGGGGTGTAAACTGGAGTCTGTGTGGATTTGTCTCTGCTAAAGATTCCTTTTCAGTTATTTATCAAACACAGTCACAGTACTTTTTGGGAGTGGGAGGTAGGCACAAAAAGTCTACAGCAGTTGAAGATGGTATTGCTACATAAACTGTCTCGTCTTTGATACTGCACCGTGTTACTTCATCAGAAAATTGTCTTTTGGATCCACTTTTGCAAAGACGTAACTGTTTATGAAAACTACCGGTTACAGAGAATTATAAATTTATTTCTGCAACCTCTTTTTTTTTTTTTAACCGCCTTTACTTCTGCAAAAGGTTGTAATCTTTTTTCACTCCAAATTATTACAGATTCACATCTCATGTTTTTAGTTCTTCGGGTCCCAGATAAATTTCTGTTGCAAATATAATGAGCAACACAATTAGATATGAAAGACAGGGAAGAACCAGGCACTTACTAATGCATGGAGTTGTTTCTGGGTGTTTTGAACTAACTTGTACCATCAAGGTCAGCCAGCTTAAATTCTGTGGATTTCCAAAGAACATCAACAATTGCTTTCAATTCATTTTGAAACGATTTCTTCCCAAGTCTTAAAACCCACAAAGAACCATTTCTTGTTAATTTTATATTTTTAAAAGAATTAAAGCTTGAATAAATTATTTTCTGTTTTCTAAAGTAAGCAATATATTGTTACATGAAGAACATTTTTATGGCATTTATAGGATCCAATTAATATTTTTTTAAACTGGAAATAATATTGCTTTCAAGTTGTAAAACATATAACAAATGGTCACATAAACACTAACAGAATACCAGAATACTGAATATAATATGTTGGCTAAAATTCTGGCTCTGGAGGTAGTGAAAAAAGCAATCAAAATAAACCCTGTTTAAGTTAAAATCGTATTCCCTGACATTCTTGGAGTTTGAATGGTAGTGAATGAGTCAAAGCATCGTATCTGGTAATAGTTGAACAGTTATTATGCTGGGAGCGATTCTCAGCTGGCTGAAGTCTTTGAAAGTCCCACTGTTTCACTGAGAACACTTTAATTCCGAGCAACAAGAAGGTTTATGTACACAATTACCAGCTCTTCCATGGTTGTTGCAATCTCTAGAGTAATGTTTGCAGGAAATAGTGGAAAGAAAACATACACAGGGGCTCAGAACAGAAACTATTAGGTGAAAATTTTTGGCATGAGTTTAGCAGAACAGACAACATGATCAAAATGAACTGTTCTATATTTAAAATCTTGGGACTAAATGGAGATTTTAGTCTAGTTCCTTCATGTTCACTGTTTGAACATTTGTCTTCAAGCTTATACTTTTCTTTTTACTTTTTTAATGTGATGCTAAAAAGCACAGCGGAAGTAATTCAGAGTTTAGTAGTGATCGGCTGATTTATTCCACCTGATCTAGTAACATTGTCCCTGCTTACTGCAGGGATTGGACTGGATAATCTCTAAAGGTCCCTTCCAACCCAATACATTCTATGATTCTATTCTATGATTCTACACACAAACACACACACAGAACTGAGGTTAGTGGACCTCCATCCATTGATACCATTTGTGGATCTCTCTGTTATATCAGGAAGGAGTAATGCTGCCTTGCAGCACAAATTCTGTCAGTAGCATAAAGCATGATTTTATCTTAAGAAGCAGCAACTTCCATTGATATTGTAAAAATACTGGAGAAAACAAAGTAGATTGATTGAATGCACGATTTTTTCAAAGCCTGTCAAATGAAAGGCTGAAGTAAAAGAAGCAGCTGCTTGCTCAAGAAACTTGGGCAGAACTTTGGCCAGACATGAATTATACTGAAAAAAATGAGTTAGTATCAGAAAGAGCTAATGCAAACAATATTGGAAAAGGGATACCAAGTGTTCGGAAGTAGAAAACATTGTCAGGTATAACTGCAAGACACAAAGGACATGAAAGAACTGGTTTGACTTTCTGTCCTCCATCTGCCAGTATGAACTCATACATATAATACAGGTTGCCATTTTCAGCACAGGTTTTGTGGTTCTAACCTTCTGGCAAACATATAAAAAATCCATTAAAGCGAGAGCCAAACTCCTGTCAACAGCCCAAGGAGAAGAATATAGCTCTGGCTTCTATAATTTTGCATACAACCCAGATGGAAGTACAAGCACTTCTATGTTGAAGTGCCAAATAACTCTCCCAAGGCTTATATTATCTTTTCTTCGTTGTGCCTCAGAACAACTTCCACGCTTCTGGGGACTCCGCAGCTGTGTGCACTCTAGCGAAAGATGATGTGTGGCAAGCCAAGTTCTGTGTATTTGCTTTCCAGCTTCTGTAACGAGGCTTCCCCTCCCTCCCAGTCCCATCAGGGACTGTTCAACCAGGAAATGCAGCTGCACAATCTTTACAGTTTCTTTAAAACTATTTTTAAAGGAAAAGTCCCTGATTTTCTCGAAGAAAGCTACATTGCAAGCAAAAGTACGCCAAAGCAAAGATGCAGTAACTGCCGAGGAGAAAGGTGAGAAAAGTGATATGGGGAGGTTGTAAAAGAGAAATTGGAATTTAGCAGAGTTATAGTTTTTAAATGTAAATCTGTGCTTTAATTATGTTGTTTTAACCTTGCCATCAGCATCCTTTGTTCTCAAGAACATAGAGTTTGAGCTTCATGTTCCTGTAAATCTGAGGATTGAGACTCAAAAGTAGAATATAGAATAATTACTACATCAAATTCATTAACATCAAATACAGTCATGGCTATAAATGGTGTTTCATTAAATATACTTTAAGTAATATTGGCTCATATTATCCCTCAGTTCCTCATAACGCCAAATGTTGATTTAAGGAAAGAAGAGACCTCCAAGTATGGTCTAGATTAACTTAATCCATCTTATTTTAGTGCCAGGATACACCTTTTACCCCTCCTGAAAAAAGAGAAATGTATTCTTCCTAATTTGACAGCATGACTGAGGTAGTATTATTCAAGGGATAGAGAAAAACAAGGAGGCAATGCAGAGACACGGTTTGACCAGGCAGATGTAAGAAGCCATGTCTATAATAGGAAGAAATTTCTGCTATATTAATTAGTCCTATGTATTGGACTGTATGGGAATTTCTCTTCCTGCATTCAAAATCAAATTCTGGAAATCTTGATCTCCCTCAAATGGATACCTTCCGGATAAAGATTCCTTTACCTTCAAATATCTCAGAATTATATGGGGGGGAGAAAATGGTAATCAGTAAGCTCTGTGAACTCTGTGGTATTGTATAGAACACACCTTTCCCTCCTAGTGGCTTCAAGACTAAAATAGCCACCTTTCTGTGCTGCCTATCTGTGGTTGCTCTGAGGCAACACTATAGCTGTACCTATGAAGCCTGAATGGGATCTTTAGATATCTCTTCTAGGTATCATGTCAGAGAGAAGATAACTTGGGTTATTCCTTGCAGAGAGGACTGCAGTTCTTCCTAAAAGGCTCTGGCATCAGGATTTACAGTCAGCCCTCATTTCACTGCGCACATAAGCTTTTGAAGAAAAGATGCTCTAGATTACAGCTCAGGCCATGGAGACTGTTTGAATTCAGAGAACAGCTAAGATCGCTTTCCAGTGTTACACTGTATTTCTAACAGTAGTGACCCTAAACATAAAACCAATAGATTATTCTACCATAAATATCATCAATTCCCCTGTACAAGTTGCATAGTGTGTCTATATCAAGTCGTACATCTTAAGCTAGGAATAAAAGGACATATCCTTTTTTCCCAGAGAGGTAGTAAGAATAAATTCATGAGGACTGTTAAGTTCTCATGTAATGATGTAGTTTATTATCAAAACAGGATACTAAATGGAAGATATCTGTTCTTGCGTGGAGGAAAGGGTAGCTTGTTTTGATAATTGTTGATTGTACTGAATTACTCTGATGTGCTCTTAAGCGTGTGAGGGATATAATTTTATATCATTCAAGTTAGGTTTGAAGACCTAAACTGCTCCTGCAGTGTAGCTAATTTGAAATGTGTTACATAAATCTAAATAATGTTTCCTCAAAGACACATGCATTTTTTACAGGTAAACCATTTATTTAACAGAAAAGAAAAAAATTAAAGAATGGGAGTATATTTTCTGCTTTGTTCTCACCTGGCTGCAATAAGTGAGAGTCTGTTATTAGTACCTATCTCTAGCAGCTGTAGCATCTTTTTCAAAGCCACTAGATGTGAGTAGTGGGGATGTTAGATCAGAATCACTGTGCCTTCACATTCTCATACAACCTTACCAATTGACAAGCTCATTGAGTGACAACCTTACTGATTTCTATACGTAGCTATCTTTACACATAGATTTTAATATTTTAATCCTAATTCATATTTGGAAGTTTCCTGCTTGATTCATACATCTGGTGATTACTGTGAGAGAGACGACTTCAATACAGCCCATCATTTATGAAGAGCCTTCCTGAGAAACCTGATCTTTTCCATTCTGTGCAAGTTGGCTGGCTACAATGACTTACTGCTAAATTCATGACTAGCTACTGGGGTGATCTGAAGGAGTAAACCTCAAAGCTCCAAAAGAAATAAAGTCTTTTACTACCTGACTGGTGGATGACAATAATCACGCACTCATGCAGTGCTATTATTTCAGCCTGTTAAGGTCACTAAGCATGTAAAGCCAGGCTGAAATTTCAGGCAGGAATAAAAGTTTAGTTTTTATAAATAACATCTAGGAAAAGAATCACACATAAAATGAAAGCTATCACAGAATATGGGTAACCAATATGTACCATTTTCCAGATCACAGTGATCATTAAATCATTGCATTCAATCAGATAAATTTCAATGAAAAGCTATGGTAATGATCAGAAGGCTAAAACCCCACATCTACAGGAAAAGACTGATTAAACTGAGTGTAAAGGAAGAGCAGAATGAGATGGTACCCAATAACAGTAAAAAGATAGATGGCTAGATGCTACAAAGTTGAAGTGAAAAAGTTGTTCTTGGCTATGGTAGTCAAGACAAGTCCTAATGGACATTTTACTGCAACAACAAAGATTAAAATTTAACGTTAAGAAAAGCCTGCTAGCAGTAAAGTTAGTGAAGCTCAGAAGAAGTTTTCTTAGTGGCTTACAGTCTTCACCCATTTCTGTAAGAGGTTTTAAAAACAGTCTAGGAAAGCAGCTGTCAGACATGATATAAACATGGTTCATTTTATCTCAGAAAAATGAAGTTTCTAGAAAGCCTCTTGAGATCCTTCCCAGACTGAAAAATCCATGGCTGCATATGGAACAAAACCAGAACTCACACCGCACTACATAAGGAGCACTAATTGCCACAACAACCATGAATCCTTTGATATTTCATCAGCCAAACTTGCTAACCCAACATGTGTATTGCTCCCATTGTTGGACCTTCTCCAACTCCTTTCAGCAAATGGTCTGGAAGAGAAAAACAAGGGACCTAAGGGAGACTAAGCAAAAAAATAATGAAATAATTTTCCTCCTTGTTATAGTGGCATGACTGCAGCCTTGACAATCAAATTATATTAGAAAATTTGTAAAAAGAGGTAGCCTTTCATTGCTGTTTCCAAAGCTGAAGCTGTGAGAAAGGAGACAAAGATGTGGTCATGCAAGGACAGGAAGAAATATGAGCATGACACACATCTTTTTTTCAGTAAAACATTTGGTTTTGGTGAAAATATTGTTTTGTCCTATAAACCTTGTTATCTTTGTCTCCAAATATTTAAAACACATTTGCAGTAAAAAATATGTATTGACAATTTTTAGGAAGTCAGTTATTCACATATGTTAAGCCTGTCATAGCTGAGATGTTTAACTCCAGCATTAATTTGTAAAACTAACCAACATATGTTTCTGTACAATATTAATGGTATACATTACATAAAAATAATGAGGCTGGTCAAGAACTGGAGCAGGTTACACAGGGAGGTTGTGTGGTCTCCATACATGGAGACATTCAAAACCCAACTGGTCACAAACCTGACCAACCTGCTGTAGTTTAACCTGCTTTGAGGTGTTGGAGGACACAGTCTCCAGAGGTGCCTGCTAACCCCAGCTGTGCTGTGATTTTGTCATTAATAGAAAAATACAGGCAACTTCAGAGGATGTCTGAGTTCTGTGAAGGCTTTTGTCCATTAACCATAACCAAGGAAACTGAAGTAACTAAATTCCTAGCATTGCTGTTTCAGTGAAATATCCAAATGTATTTTAAGTTCAAGTTAAGAGAAGGACTTTAACATCTGAGATAATAACCTCAGTTAATAGCAACTGCCCATGTCTTATAAGCATAACTGTATTCCATGGCCTTTGAAGAAAAATGACATGAAGAAAACTGAATTCCTTTCAGCATTCAGGTGCCAACTCCAGTAGTTAACATTTGCTACCCTTAGTACAGCCTCTGTCAAAAGCCAAGGAAAAAACTAAGTAACATGTTCAGTCTGTCACCTACCGTGATTTATCTAAGCGGGTACGAAAGTACCTCAGAAGCCAAAAAAAGATGAGCTGTTTGAGGGAAAACAGCTAGTAATATGAACAAGAGGGAGATGGGATTTATGGGGACTACGGTTTGCGGAGCCGTTAGATGCATTATCTGTGACTGAAGGTTTGCAGAGCAGGTAATCAGTCAGCACAGACTGTAATCTGAAACAATCCCTTTATTTCACGTTAGTCCTAATACAAACTCATATTAAAGATAAGTGCTGTCTTCTCAAAGACCGTACATAATCACAATTTTCCCAGTTTCTGCCACAGCTTGTTTTGTGCATCAAAGTCACCTTTGTTACGATTTCTATTTACCAAGGCTGCGTGCAAGAAGTGTTAGAGGCTCTCAGAAAGTAAAACTTGTCCCAAACGCTTGATTGTGATTCCCAGGCTCTTCGACTTGCTCTTATCCAGGGCTGACAAGCAGCAAGTTCAGAGGAATCTGACTTTCTGAGCCACAATAATTCAATGTTCCTAACCGCTCTGAATGCCTTGTGGGTCTCTCTCCCATGTTGGTCACAAACTGCCAGAGCCTTTTTCCATTGCTTTTCTCTTTAGTTCCTTCATATCTGTCATGAACTCTGTTGGAAGCTTTGAATTGCTCCCAGCTGTTGCTCAGTATTTGAAAGAGCAAATGAATGCTTTTTGTAAAGCACTGCAAGAGATTTGTGGACAGTTTGTGGCAATATACTGTGCTCTCAGAGGTGATAACTTCTTAAAGGAACATATATAGCTGAATTTTCAGCACTGGTACAGATAGACAGCATAACCTTTTTTTTTTTTAAATGACTTTAAAAATATTTTTATTTCCGATATCAAATAAAATTTCTAATTGAGAAAGGTTATGAGTTACTGGAAATGTCCAAAAGTCTTGTCTACTCTTATGTATGAGGACATGAAAGAAGGAGATGAGCAAATGGACTAGATATCATCAGGATGGAACATTTAATGTTTTATCTGGTTTAGAAACCAGGCTCAGGGATGGATGCCACATTGGCTGTGTCTGGAACCCGCAAACTTCAGTGAAGTGACACCTGATTTAGAGTTGCAGTAAGCAGCTCTGTGACTGACCTTTGTTAACAATTAGGCTTTAGATTTGACTGCAAAAACACCTGGAAAAAAAATACTCAGCATCATGTCCCACAGGATAACAGGAGATCCGTTCTCAAATCAAGTTGGTTCTCAGTTTATGTTCTAAAGCAAGAAAACTGGCAAGCCTTGTAATCACTGCCTAACCAAGATAACACAACTATAAAACTGTTATTCTTGTTCGTGTCTTTTTTCCATTATTACTAAATGGTTCCTCAATTAATTTCTGCAGCAGTAGACTCCTTCCTGGAAAGTTAAACATTCACAATATTAATATATTAATTAATACAAGTTTGAAGTTTTTTTGCTTTTAATTTCATCTGTAGTGGAGATGGAGGGAGTTGACTCTCCCAAGACAGCTCATCAGTTATGAAGGTTTAGTTTTTTGAAATAAACTGAAGTTTTATTTTTTTAGACACTTTTCACTGTCACAACTACAAAGAGAACTTGCAAATGAAGCCTGTTGTGATAGCACCTTCTGAAGGCGGACAGACTCTATCTACAGAAAAGAAAATATTGCATTTGACATTTTCTTTTCTCAGGGTGGATCTGTACCAACTCTGATACAATATCTGAGTTCAAAGCCTATAGCAGTAAAAACTGACATATAGTACATTCATTTTTGGAGGTGGGAGAATGACTGACAGGAAAATAGCTGATATTGCTGACCTCTAAGTTTTCACCATTAGCCTTGAGTACTTATGAGCCATTAAATATAATAAAGGAACACTGTCAATATTCAACAGTTTATATGTCTACTTGCTCTAAAAAAAATCCTGCATTTGACACTGAAATCCACTTTCTCATTCTACACCCACACCAGATTTTCTTACTGAGAGATACAGTACCAGACCTCCACCCACCGACCATGCTGGCTTCTCACCTTTTTGACATTGCAGAGACCAAGTTGATTTAGCTGATGGAGTTTCTCCATACAGAGGGTTCAATGCAGAGTTTATTAAGTTAGTGACAGTCTATTTATTTTATTGGTTGCTGTAATGGTTAGCAAAGAATGAATACTCCTTCTTTAAGTTCAAGCTATTCCTCATTAAAAGGAAAAGAGCCCAGTGAAAACAAATTGACAGTCTCTAAAAGAGAGTGCAATTGCAAGAGTGCTCACTCGATGGGGTTGCATCCTCACAAAATGACATCCATGCTACTCAAGTAGCAGTCTGTGACACATGTGAAAGCAACATCTTCAGGTCTGGCTCAACACAACTTAGAAGGATAAGGAATACTGAATTTGGGCACCTGAATGCTGAAGACAGAGCTAGGCTACAAGAAGTGGAGAAACAGAAGGAAGTGATACAACTAGAGCAGGTATTTAATAAAAAGACCTCGTATATAGATCTTTCTGTCCTTCTGCCACCAGAGCATGAAAGAGTAGAAACAGCAACATTTCCTGCCACAGGTTCAATCCATTTTCCCAAAAAGCAATTATCATGCTATATGTGCTGAACCTCATCCTTCAGTACAATTGGTAGCAGCATGTAACCTGCTTTTCCTGCACACCTGCAAAGAGCAGGGAAGATTTGCCACTTCCTTGGCAAGTCTGTTGCTCTAGATAATTTTTTTTAATTTATTTCTTTTTTAATTTTTTTTTTGCTTATCCATAGAGCTGCCCCTATATCTGCTACATAAAATTACAGCATTTTCAGGCTTGTATGGTACCAACTGGTTTTGGGTTCCACAAGGAAACTGGTTTAGGGCTTTGTAATATACAGAGGTCACATAGAAGTCTCAAAAAATGCACATAAACTCTGGCACCTGAGACAAGAGAGGATTTTGAGTTAAGCCATTGAGAGCATAACCCTAGGATGAGGAAAATGACAGTGTTTTCTATCAAAATTGCTCAACTTTTTATATTAGGAATGTGTCTTAGTTTTTAAAATTGAATAAGTGAAAGCTTATTCATTTATTTGAAAGAAAGTTCTGAGGGAAAGATGTGGCTTGTGTGTCAAAATAACTGACTGTTATAGATCATCATATTTTTTCTTTTAACATTCAGAAGTGTTTGTCTCACAAAATATCCTGGTACAAGTTTATATGCCTCATCTCTCTGCCTACACCCTCTACGATTTCAGATTTCTGAAATGGAATAAGAAAAAAATCACGTAGAGACACTCCAGGTAGGTCTTCTCTCTGCTATTTTATTTTTTATCTTGCTAGCATCTTTCCTTTTACCCTTCTATCCAAACTTAATCAGCTGTGTTCTGTTAGTTCTCTTTCACAGATGCCATTCTCCCCACCGCCCATTCTTCTCATCTTTTTGATTGTCCTTCTCTGGACTTTTTATTTATTTGTTTTCTTTTTAGGACAAAGTGATCAAGACTGAATGCAGTATACGTTGTAAGTAAATGCAGGTGATTCCTTTAGTAGCATTAATATTTTGCAAAGGATTCTTAATTCAATTTTAATTTAGCATTCTTTTTTCCTTGCTCTTTTTAAATCACTCATCACAGAATCACAGAATCTTAGGAGTTGGAAGGGACCTCGAAAGATCATCCAGTCCAACCCACCTGCCAGAGCAGGATCACCTAAACTAGGTTGCAGAGGAACGCTTCCAAAATGCTTTCAAAATGCAGGTTTTGAATGTCTCCAGAGAAGGAGACTTCACAACCTCTCTGGGCAGCCTGGTCCAGTGCTCTGTAACCCCTAGAGCAAAAAAGTTTTTCCTCATGTTCAGATTGAACCTCCTATGCTCCAGCTTGCACCCATTGCCCCTTGTCCTGGCATTGGCTGTCACTGAGAAAACTCATAGACATTGAGACTTTGTCTTTCACTAAGTGTCCTTGCAGTCTTTCTTTTCTATAAGACATCAAAGTTTATATGGGGTTAGTAATTTTTTAGCAAAATTTAGTTTTGTCAGAACCCTCTGAGTCATTAAAAATAAAAATATCTAGGGAAAACATGATGGTTTTGACAAGAGGTAAGTTCAAAACCAACAGGGAGTGCCTTCCTTCCCAGCTTCAGAATGACAAAAGTTTTACTGAGGAGTCTGCTTGGCCCATGATAAATTGAGGTAAAGTCCTTACTCTGCCTGAAATCAGATCAGGGAATTACGTCACTGACACACCGACAACAAGCTCTTATCTACTTCTCAGTCATCAAACTGTGTGACTGCTTGTCTATATGTTCTGATAAAGAAAGCTTCCCACACTGTTAATTTTGTCCAATGCGGGCTGTAAAAGTGGTTGTCTGAAGACTTTTATGGAGCAATAAAACTATCTCATACCTAGCTTTAGTAAAACTTTGCCACAGTTTCTATGACATTTAACCTCTATGAAATCCTTCTAACAAATGGAAGTATACATTATAACAAAGATACATTACAATTTCTTTTCAGTATACTGTGTAGGCAGGTTGAACAGATGTCACCAATCCTATATGGTTTTATGTTAATCTCATCTCCAGTTAAGTGTATAGTCATACACATTTACAGATGATTGAAACATTGTCTCTTTACAAGAAAAAGAATAAGACAAATACTTTTTAATTTCTTTCAGAACTGCTAGAACTCTCCAGAATACTTTCTTTTCTGAAATACACAACTACCTTTCCACACTCTAAAAGCATTTTACCTGAGTAACGGGGTTACTTGTTGAAACAAAACAAAACATCTGTTAAAGATGGCCTGGATTTACGTCTTAGGAGAATTTAATGACTCTCTTCCACCTACTTTATGGAGTTACCACTGTAACAGGAATCCTCTCATTTATGCCTCCTTTATGATCTACATGTGTGTTCATCTTTGCTCTTGGTGGACATGAGATGGAAGGATGATCTTGAAGACCATTCTTATTTTTCAGCTTTCTATGAATTTTCTTCTAGACCAAATCAAACATTAAGTGGTATACTGCAGTACTTCCAGCTCTTTGTTGGCCATTCAGAATGTCAGTCTCTGAAGACACTGATAAGGTCTTAATACAATGTTCCAATTCCTTCTTTTTTTAATGCTTACATCAGATTGTCAAATATAGCTGAAATTAACAAGTGAACCCACAAAAAATTAGATGTACAACCAGCTAAATTCCTGTATTGCTTTATCAAATTATTCTCTTTATCCTCTAGAAGCTAAGGAGAAAAAAACATGGGACAGACTATTGCAAGTGTACAGTAAGTCAGTGTGGTTTCATTGCCTTGCATGTGCCGAGGACAGCTGAGTACACAAGCTCCTACAATAAAAATCTATGCATCACTTGTAAATTCAGAAAATATGCTTTGCCTGTAGTCAGGAAAGGGAATATTGGCATGTGAAGCACAGCACATGAGCAGACAACAATGAATTGAAATATTGTCATTCACCTGGTTAAGCACAGGACGGAACAAAGTCAAGTGCTTTATGAAGTCTTTGGCGTTCAGATGCTCAGCTGGAAAAAAAATCAATATTGCTCTAATTAGCTATGTTCAAGTTCATAATCTGCAAATCAGGTCCACTTGTTTTTTTTTTCCCATCTTATATCAAAACAAACTGTTCTTTACTCTGATCTTATCCTGACTGATTTATTGAAGACAGAGAATGATTCTGAAACTTTTAAGTTTGACAAGAAAGTAAACTTAAATATATCACCTAGGTCATTCACAGTTTGGAGAACTGAAGGGTTGTGATTGTATGGCTCTTAATTTCTTCTCCGTTTCATCCTAGTTCCTCTTAGAGAGATAACTTATGTTGCTTTATGTATACATAAATGTCCTTTAGGGCTCTGTTTCTTTCTCAAGGAATACAGAAAATAATGAGGTCCCCAAAGAAAGCCTTAAGGGTCTCCTAAATAAGCAAGGAAGAACAATTGGTTGTCTTATAAGCACTTGTGAAAATAGCAATTTGTTCATTTATCATGGAAGTAGAGCTTCATCACTGGAGAATTAAGCTAGCCTTACTCCATTGGTAACAACAAAAACACCTTCAATATGAGTGAAACTTTCATCATGATAAGCCTGTAAATTCCATATAATGGCATGGCGTCAACCCTTTCCCTTCTTATTTTATTAAGATCTTGCTTGATGCAGTAATTATGGCTGATTTAATACCTTCCTTACAAGCCCCCAAAAAAGGTAAAATGGGACTGAATGAATTTAATGACACTGGAAAGAGCGTTTAACCCATTTCTATTAACTTGCACAATGTATGTCTTTTTAAAGGGATTATGAGCATTAAAGTTTCCTCTCAGTATTAGCAACAGCAGAAATTACAGCACTGAAAGTTGTGTAAAATATAATGATTTGTGAGATTGAGCTGGTACTTATTTAGGAAGGTACATGTTGTTGGAACTTTAACCCACAGTCAGGAAGAAAGTCATTAGTGGCCTCAGTTATCAAATTCTTATCACCATTCCTCGACTAAGCATTGGTATTTTGCAGGATTCGATTATTCCTGGGTTAGCTCCTTTAACAAGCTCATCAGATGGTTACATGAGCCCATGAAGGAAAGAATGTGAGTAGCTGAGATCCAGTTTACTTGGATTTAGGCTACTGTAGAGTCATGCCCTTCCAGTAGATTGTACAAGTCTGTGGAATGTGTAATATATTCTTATATCACCAAGCTGAAAATTACCATGTACTGTTTATGTTTCAGCATTTAAGCAGTACCCACAGCATGACATAACTCTCTTGGATCTCACTATGATAGATAAAGATGAATCATAGGGCTAGACCTTGTGATTTGCTTTGGGAACTACTATGGTAGAGACAACAGCGAGCCAGAAGAGCTTATTTTCTCCATAGATAACACATAGAGAAGGACACACTAGGGAAAAAAAGAACACTGTTAGTCAAAGTACAGACACGTTTAGTGGAATCTCTCACAGAAAAAGATGAAGTCAGGTTTAGTTATGCGGCATTACTTACATACACTTGCTGCTTCAAGAAAATTCTCTAGCTCCTGGTTGACCTAATAAAACATTTCCATAAAGTTATATGGAACTCGTAGATTATGCATATTCCAAAAACACTACAAAATTCACATACCATTAAACTCTAAAGGAGCTTTAATTAAAAATTAATGTCAGCAAATATATTCCTCTGGCAAAATGAAGTACTGAAAACATAAATGTTTTTGATACAGTGATAGGCTTAGAAACAAAAATCTGCATGAAATACTGGTATTATGAAACTTGATTACTTCCTGAAGCTGAATTAATCATTGCATTTGAAAAATCTGTAAGTTTATTAAAGAAAACAAAAAAAAAACAACAAACAAAAAAAATCCCAAATCCCCCAAAACCAGGAATAATTTCAAGTAATTTTCTCTGGTTCTGGGCTTTCATTTTACATATTGAAATTATCATTTCAGAAAAATAACTGAAAAAGTCAGTTCAAAATCACATAAATCAAAATCCCAATAGGTCTCTACCCATTGTAGCACTTTTCTGCGAACCATTTCACTTTCAACAAAGGTAGTTTCTATAAATATTATTTATAAAAGGAAAATATTTACTTATCAGGGGAAAACAGACTGTGAGAGGTCAGAAAATACTGAGTTCATCCAGCCATCTTCCTCTTAATGGGATCAGCTATACCATGTCACTTTAACTCCTGTTTTCCTCTTAGAGGTCTTTTGGAACAGGTTAATTAATCTATTCCACTACTTCATCACCCTGACAGGAAATTTTTCCTATTGTCTGAACTAGACTTTTTTTTCCTGATGAAGTTTAACTTTTTATTTGCGTGTGGCATCCATCATAAACATGGAAGACTAGTTTCTCCCCATCCTTTTTGCAGAATTATTCTCCTTATATTTTAAGTCAAATATCTCCACCTCTTATCTTAGATTCTTCATCTTAAATAGTTGCAGCAGTTTCTTTCGCTCTTTCTCCAGAGGTCATATTATCTAGATGACACAGTCATTTTTATTTGAAATATTTACACCATTTCTAGTATCATGTTTTTGACCCCTTGGACTATACTTCTGAAATACAGAGAGATCAGAATCACCATCACCTTATTTATAGGGCTTTATTGCCTTTCTGATTTGTTTTGAGCACAAACATGAAGTTTTTTCTTAGCAAAACACTTGAGTTTAGGTTGCCAGGAACATAATTTCTTCACTGCTGTGTCTTCCAACATGAGAATATTTATTATCATCAAACAACCTTTTTATGAAATATGCATTTGAAGAATATGAATATAAACCCAGGGCCTACTCCTAGTTAAGTCGGTGCTAGAAACTCCATGGGAATTCAGTAAAAGGGAAAACAAGCCCTCACAGTGCAGCAGGGCAGCAATTTCTGTTGTCTGTAATGGGCTCCAGGTAAAGTCTACAGGCAAAGAGTTAAAGAAGAGCTTAGAATATGTTATGACACACCAGTAATGGCATAAAAAGTTTCATTTCAATAACTGCAATGTTAAAAAGAATGGTAGCTACTATTTCTTCATAGGAAAATTAAAATTGCTGTCCCACACAAAATAACAGTAGGAAGTTTACTTCTTTGCTAAGAGTATGTATAAGGTGCATGGTATATATGCTTTATAGAGACTCCTTGGCTACAGCTGATTTCAATCTTTTTTGGTTACAATTCATCATTATATGCATATCCCCATCTTGACTCCAAACTTTATCTACCCAAGCTTATAGTGGGTGTGTTCTCTCATGAGTTGCAGTGAATGCTGTTGTACTCCCAGCCCTAACTGCAAAGGACAAGTAATCTCAGATTCCATTTTCAGATATATAGTACAGGAAAACTACTTGAAATATATGTCTTAAATGATGTCCAAAGTCTTAAAAGGAAAGCTAAAGAATGGCTTAGATCATGATTATAAAGGATAACAATCCTTTTTAGTCATCCATTGATGTGTGATATTTCAGTTTCTAAGGGAGAGTGTGTTTGCTTTTTTCGTAGTTAACATTTTGAATTTGCAATACGAATTGTACTGGTTGAGAAAAAGAATTACTTATGCTCCTAGTTCCTATAAAGACCCTAATGAAGTCCTGGCATAGCGAAGGAAATTACAAACTTGCCACTGATTTATACAAGAGCTAGATTTCACTCTGATATGCGTTACTGTGCACTGTTAGTCTGAAGTATTACTACACCCACAACTTCAATTTTTGCATTTTCTGTTTTTTGATGGATTTATTGCAGGATACTATATAATGGCAATGTGAATTATTCAGCAAGATGCATAGGATGAGACAATAAAAGAAAAATAAACTTTTGTTCCTCTGTAGAAAGAACTCGTTTCTTACCTACCAGGGCATTTCTTCTAAGTGATAAACAAGAAAGACTGGCAGATTCAAATTACAGGTTAAGCAAAGGGTAGCTAAGAAGCACAAGAACCAACTGCCCTTGTTTAAAAATAGAATTAGAATGAAGCTCACAACCTGAGGGAACTGACATGAAGCAGATTATAAGGAAATTGGGAATGTTCTTTTATTACAGTTAAAACGTAGAAGAAATGAAAAAAGTGCCTGCTTTACAAGGTTCCAGTTCTGCTTTCAGCCAAGCAGAAAAGTTAGTGATATCAAACCATTGAAGATTAAAATGAAACTTGAAGGCAGAGATTGACCATTCCATGATATCCTTTTTGTGTGTGCATTCTATAGTAATGCAAATATACAAAGCTTTATGGGATGTACACCTTCCCTACAAGATGGACAATTAAAAGGCTAATGTGAACTAGAATTTGAGAAATAAAGCAAAACTAAACAACTTTCTCATTGCAATTAACTTCAAGGTTTTTATTATTATTCAAATTAGATTCTGGCTCAGCTTCTCTTTTTCTTTTGTAAACTGCGTTTTATTGAATACCGATGCCAGAGGAGGATAATGTATTTCAAGCATTAGCGAAGGGGGAAAATATGGTGGATACAGCAATAGGAGAAATAAGAATTTCATGAAGCACCTCATGCAGTTACAGCTTGCTAAGGTGTGTTGGACTTGTTCACTTTGCAGCTTGCATGTACTCATCTGCTTTGCTTTTAGTAAAGACTGCTCAGATTCCACAGTGTGGACTAGTGTTGATTGTAAATAATCATATTCATTGTGACTTAGCTTAGTAAATTATCTTTTGAAATTGGTAATTTCTAGATACAGTCAAACAACAGAATTCTTTCCTGTGGAAAATTGCCTTTTTGATGAAAATCCTGAAGCTTTCGTTATCTGAAAAAAATGGAAAGTTTGAGGAGATCAAACACTGTAGGCATGTGTTTGATGAAAACACAATTTTCTGTCAAAAAATGTTCACAGAAAATACTTGGCAGACCCTAATAATTTCTTTCTTGCCTTATACCTAACTTTGCCTTCCTGTGACACATTACTGAGAAAGCTGTAAAAAGATAGAATCTGGAGTATTCAGGCTCCCTTAATCCATCTTGGTCTAGTTCACGATGAGGTATAGTACACAGCTTTCAGTAGTTCACAGCTTCTGGAAATATATAACAGATGGTCAAAAATAATTTTTTCTCTCTTAAAGAAGTATGGGACCTCCTTTAACACTGATGACTTCTGGGGACATGGGAGATATAATAGCTCTGAAATGGTTTCCCGTGCTGTGAAATGCTAAGTGATGACATGTGGTTCCTCATCTGGTAAATGTGGGCTTGGTAAAGGTCTCCTGCAGCATTCTGCACAATTACTCTCTATGGATAGCAGGGAAAGGGATTTGAGCTGTCAGTCATCAGTGTACTAATGACACAGAGCAGCTCGTTTTCCCCATGGTACGGGTATGTAGATTGGTATGTAGATAAAAATCAGATGGTTGAAAATTTCATTAGAAAAAGCAGACTGATCTGCGTGCTTTATTCCTGCTATTAAGAGGTTTGCTCCTCATCAGTTTGCAGGTATTTGTTCTGGATATGTTGAGAGTCTAGAAACTGCTGGTTTTCATTTGTACTTACCTATAACCATTTGTTCTTGATCTGGAGCTTGTAGTTACATTTAATATGAACTTTGGCATGGAAGACCTTAATGAATTAGGTCCAAGGCAGTCCCTGAAAATCACTCTAAAATTACAGAGCACTGTGCCTTGACTGTACTCTGGCAGGGGGGTTGGACTAGATAATCTTTCAAGGTCCCTTCCAGCTCCTAATATTCTGTGATTCTGTAATTCCGTGAATTTTAACTAACGATTCTTTTTTTCTCTGCTAACTTTTAGGGTTTTTCCTGTTTTCCTTTATGTGCAGAGCACTATTATTTACCAACAGAAAAAGAAAAAAAGAAAAAAACTTCCGTTTTTCATATATATCCTATGGTTACAAAGTCAACCATACCAGCAATAACCAAGATGATCTGTCAATAGCATGTTACAATGACGTATAAGCAACAGTTAGAAACAAGCTGGACACTTGGTCAATTGCTACATATCTTATTTATTCCAATCTCAATGAATATAATTTTAAAAGAATCCAGAGTATGCGCGTAAATGTCCTTCTGCAGCAGTAGATCCCATAGATTTCCTGGTGACTTCAGAAAAAAACAACTCCTTGTACTCTAAATTTAATCTAAAAGTAGAGGCAACATACTTATATCAGACCTTAACTGGAAGGATTCAAGATGCAGTTATATGCTTTATCTCTTTTCTTCTAATAAAAAAAAAGGGAAGTCAAAGATGTTATCCAACAAATCCACTAAGGTCCACTATTTCATGCTTGCAGTGACATTGAAGTGAAGTATATGATCATATCTAACAAAAATATAAGGATTGCTTTATCCTCATGCACAATGGACTCGTTCTGCCAGAGGAACCAAGATAGAAGTCAAAGGCAAAGATGAGCACATTGAAATATATTAAAACTCTTCATATCAAAGAATCACAGAATTGCGGAATGGTAGGGGTTGGAAGGGACCTCTGACGATCATCCAGTCCTACCCCCTACTAAAGCAGCATCACCCAGAGAAGATCACATAGGAACATTTGCAAGTGAGTTTTGAATGCCTTTAGAGAAGGAGACTCCACAACCTCCCTTGGCAGCCTGGTCCAGTGCTCTGTTACTCTAACAGTAAAGTTTTTCCTTATGTTTAAGCTGAACCTCCTGTGTTCTAGTTTGTGACCATTGTCCCTTGTCCTGTCACTGAGCACAACCAAGAGTCTGGTCCCAGCCTCCTGATCCCCACCCTTTAGAAATCTTTAAGCATTAATGAGATCCTGCCTCAGTCTCCTCCTTGTTGCTTTCATGTTGCTTTCCTTGTTGCTTTCCTTGTTGCATTCCTACATCCTCTGACAACATTCTTGTATTCCTCCCTAATGGTCAGCCCCTTCTTCCATGTTCTATAATTTTCTTCTTACACTTGAGCTTAACCAGTAGCTCCCTAATCAGTCATACAGGTCTCCTAGCTCCCTTACTTGATTTCCTACTCATCAAGATGCTCCAATCTTGAGCTTGAGGAAATGGTGCTTGAATATTAACCAACTCTCTTGAGCCCCCATAGCTTTTAGGGCCCTATCCCATAGGATTTCTCTAAGCAGTTCCCTCAAGAGGCCAAAGTTAGGCCCTTCTGAAGTCCAGGGCTGTGATTCTGCTCATTGGTCTCTGACTACTGGACATGTTTTTCAACTCCACCATCTCATGGTTGCTACAGTCAAGGCTGCTCCCAACCTTTACATCCTCAATGAGTCCCTCCTTGTTTGACAGTACAAGGAATCCATCTTCTCTATAATAAATAGTATAATATTACTTCTCTATTGAAGTAATTGAGGGTAGTTTCTGACAAGGGATTCCGCATCTACATCTCAGTTTTACAACATAATGATATGAATTTAGGGAATATTATCCAAACTTTCCCTGTAGCTTCTACTTTATGTACCATTAGTCAATGCAATTAAAAATGTGGCACACAGAAAGTCAGTAATGCCCTATGTATAATAATAGGGTCTAAGCGGCAATAGCTCTATATGTAAAATGAAGCATAAATCCAATAATGTATTGAAGAAATAATGTCCAGCATAAGTTCCCCAGCAGTCATTTTTTTCCTTCTGCAGTGGAGTCCAAACACTAAATCAATTCCTAATGTATGAAATGCACCATCAGTTTAGTTTCCCTTAGTGCTGGTTTAATTGCTGCCATTTTTGTGGGGAAAAAAAATCAAAACCAAACTACAAGCAACCAATAGACAGAGTCAGAACTCACATCTGAAATATAGATGTTTTTTAAGCCCAGAACCTGACTTGAATTGTACACCTAAAATCAAAGGCTAACACTTTTCTACAGTCCTGCTTTATGTATAGAGAAGAATGAATATAGACTAATCTAAATTGTAATTTCATAGGTTGTTTATACTGCATAAATAAGGTACAGCAGCTGTTTGAAAGGCAATTTGGTCTAAAAGCTCTCTGTATTCAATCCTAAAGTATTTACATTCAGTTTTTTACACTGTATTCTGTTTTCAGAATAATTGGTGAATTTGTTAAATCACTGATGTACTTGTTAAAGTTTAAAGAAAATGTAATATTGCTTGAATATTGACTGCCCTTAAACTCTCTCCTTGAGTATAAACATTTGTAGCTAAATACAAAACCTTTGACATAGCTATCTTTACTGAACCAAAACAAGCTGCAGTGAATTCTTGTTTAAACTCCATCAGCCATGACGATTATACTATATTTGTAATGAAGCAAGGCCACTTAATAACACTGCAAGGACTCATTTCATAGAGTGTAATAGTTTGTACTGTATATATGATTTCACATGTCATTAGCCAGACTTTTCAAATGTGTTCCAAGTAGTTTATAGGAAAAATACTAACATGCTGAAAAAAGATTATTAGCAAAATCAATATCACTGACTGGGCAATTATTTTTTTTTCTACTTGCTATTGGTAACTACCCTAGCAAGACCAGAATAATATAATCTTAATATACTGTTCTGGATGTCT
>NW_010172738.1:0-39782 GCF_000695765.1 Mesitornis unicolor | reverse complement strand
ACCAGAAATCCCAGCCCTCACCAGAGATACTGATTATACTACGTTGTGCTTCAAATTAAGTTTTATTCAAGTTTCTGAGCATAGTAACTTCTTTTTCTCTTTAAAGTAAGAACATTTACATAAAAAGAGATTATTTTATTGGCAAGACCTGAGCCTCAGGACCATCCCCTTTATGCAAGGAACCAAATTAATTAATCTTGTGCCAAATTCCTCGTATCCTACCTTCTTTCCACTCCCTAACACCACTGGCTTCATAGCGAATTCAAATAGACCACACTTATAGCTATAATATCTTGCGACCAACTAACTTTTTTGAGCCATCTCCTTCTCACATTCTAAATTTTACATTTCTAATTGCTCAACAACAGCATTACTTCAACAGCAGGTGCACAGTGTCCAATTCTCCTACTTTTCCTTCCCCTCTAGCTCCCCAGGGAAAACTCTTGACCGGAAGTAATCTGAACATGCAGAAAGTGAAGGTGACTAAATGATACAAATATCTCAAAAGGGTATGACTACATATATCTCCATCAGGGTATGAGCAAATATGAGGGTTGCAGCCCCTCAAAAACAAGAGACAGAGCATGATCTGGAATAAGAACATACAGGTGTTTGGGTTGGAATCTGCAACCTCTCATTCTCATGACAGAGAAAATACAAGAAGGAACCAGTACCTGAAGGAGGCCTATAAGAAAGATGGGCAGGGAGTTTTGCAAGGGCATGTAGTGAGAGGACAAGGGGTAATGGCTTTAAAATGGAAGGGAGTAGATTTACATTAGACATCAGGAAGAAATTCTTCACTATGAGAGTGGTGAAACACTAGAACAGGTTGCTCAGGGAAGTCATGGATGCCCTCTCCCTGGCACTGTTCAAGGCCAGGTTGGACAGGGCTTTGGGCAACCTGAGCTGGTGGGAGGTGTCCGTACCCATGCAGGGTATTGGACTGGATGAGCTTTAAGGTCACTTTCAACCCAAACCTTTATATGATTCCATGATTCTACAAAATAAATAGGTATTATTTATATATTTATAAATAAATAAAACCAGATAGACATATGGTCAGAATTGCCTCCCCTAAGTAAACACTTCTAGTTAGTATTCTCATCTGTCTGTCTTTGGGGTAAGCAGAACTGAATTCTGAGAAGTCGTGCAAGTGGAAACTGGTAGGGAGAAGATAGGCAGGTAAGTATCTGTTTTGGTAACTTGTAGTTGGGTTAGGATGATTTGGGATATCTGCGATAAGGAGTGAAAGCAAAGCTGTATTTATGCCTTCTGGTAACTATTGCAGTGACACTAAGTTCAGTGAAAAAAAAGTAAGGAATTTGACTGCAAATACTCATAGATATTTGTCTGATTATGCATATTCTTTATTATATTAGAAATGCTGACTTTAGACTCTTCTGATAATTATCTTTGAGCAAGCATTCAATTTTATGATGGCATATGTGATATGAGGCAGTGCTAATATGTTTTGCCCTTGAGTGGCTGAAGTACTATTATTTAGCCACTGTTTATGATCATTCACTCTTTACAGGTGTGGATATATTGTCAAATTACTTAAATAATCTATTTCTTACTTTGATTTCAGGACATCTGGATCTTAAATGGTTTTTCACACCCTTGCCATTTGAATCTTAGTAACTTAAGTAGGATAGGATGGACCAAAAAAAGTCATAGAAACTGATTGAAAGGGATGTTTGCATGGTTATATCCCAGTCTTGCTAACAATTATGTTCTTGCTTATCTTCATTCATATGAGCAATCCTATTTTTATGCTCACAGACAAGAAATAAGGTTAAGATAATGTGTTATCGTATTACTTACAAATGAACTAGAAGGTATTGTAAAAAGTTTTCTCTGTGTGTGTGTATGTGTGTGTGTGTATGAGCAGAAAAATATATATAAATAAAAGAGAAAAAGGAGGAAAAGCTTTTAATCTTTTCATGCACTTCATCTGGAAGAGTTGATTTAAACACTGAAAAGTTTAATAAAAAGCAAGTAAGTTGCTTTTGCAGTTTTCCACAAGAATAATGCTGTGGCCCTTACTCGAGATAAAAACACTATCTCACCAAGCAAGTTTGACCAGCTCTGCTCCAAGACATAGTGTGAGACATTTCCCTTTATCAGAATGATTATAAAAAGCAAGAGACATACTGATTTGATTTTGGATATTTTGTAAAAATATAACTAGAATCCTAATGTATAAGAATCATCTAATTACAGACATGTATTACTTTTTTAGACTTCTAAGGGTCAATATGGAAACATGATGCTAAATGGTTTCTTTCTTTAGGAGCCGTCCATCTCCCTCAGTGTAGGCATCTGGAGAGAGAAATAAACCTTGCTAACATATAATTCAATCTATTATGAAGAAAACCTAGACTAGCTGTGGTGAATTGATCCCTGAGCTTTTCTATTTCTTTCTAATGGCTACAGAGAAAGCCCAGAAATTAACTGCAGATCGCTATGCTGTATATGTGCTGATTTACTCATTGGATCTTGAATGGTCAGATAATAACCAGAGCTCATGTTTCTGTAACTGGAAGGACATGGGTCTTCTACAGAGCCTGTCTGTGAACTCGAGACTTATAACACCAGAGCATATGACTTGACATTCAAGTTCAATTTGTTCAATTTCTCTCCAGTACTGGAAATATGATGAGTTGTGTGATACTTGCTAAGTATTTCACTTTGTATTTTTAACTGTAGTATTAATAGCAGGCATTTTTTCACAGGTTCTATCCTTTGCATGCTATTTGCATGTCTTTGACATGGTTAAAAGAATAAGTAAAATATCTTTGGATTGTAACTGCCCACACAAGTGTCCACTGTTTGACTCAGTTTCCAAATTGTTTATGGCATTTGAAATGTCCTAGAATATTCTGCTTTTCCTCCATCTGCTACTGCAGAAGACCACAATCTCTTGCATACCCTGTTTAATCTGTCATCTCTGGGATGATATATCAGGTATCCTAAGATGCCTCAAATAGTTTTAGTTTTCGTTTTCAGTTTTATACCCTGAATTAAGCCATGTTGAGAGTCATTTATATAGGTGTCTAGATGTAGGTTTCTGACTCTGTTATATAGCTTGGGTCTTTGGTATAAGCATGAACACACAGCAGATTTTCCTGTGCAGAACTGCAGGTTGCTTTGCACTATCTGAGATATCCTCATGGGATCAGCAAATATAACACAAGACCTACAGGAAAACTGCATTGTTCCACTTTGGAAAATAACAGCTCCTTAAACTGCATGAGAAGCTTCTTTACAGGCAGCTGAATTTAACCTCTATCTGACAGGGAAATCCCTAAATTCCACTGCAAATGTTTTGGTTTGCAATATTTCAAGAAGACTACAAGAGAAGGAACTTTAGGAGGAAAAAGCAACCTATTGGGTTTTATGATGCAGTTCTGTCCAGTATTGTTATGGTTTAAGGATTAACAGCCTGAAAGGGAAGGACAGGTGGTATTTTTCGGACACTGAGGGGTCAGAGATTGGTATTGTTCCCTCCCCTTTCCAACCACAGTCTAAAAACCAAGGAGGCCAGAGGTTTTGTGGGCTTTTCCTGGCTTCTTGTGCTGCTTCCTGTCGCATCTCCAGATGGCTGGCGCTATCTCCATGTGGTCAGCAGCATCCACCACCATCTGCTCCCTGCACCACTGCAGTCCCTTGTGACGAGTCACAGCAGCCATGAGGCACTGCTCAGACACTTCCAGTTGGTACTACTAGGATCAGGCTTTGTATATTGTTAAATACCCTTTTTCCCTTATCAATTCCCTTTTCCTTTCCCCTGTTGTTTTCATTAAACTTGTTATAACCCTAACGTCCAACCTTGTGTGAAGCATCTCTTCTCTATTCCATTTTTTTATCCTCCCCTGGGAGGGTGAGGGATAATAGAGATAAAATCCTACTCCTTGTTCCATTTGGGTTTGCCTTGAATCCTAAACGGAGACAAGTATATTCTAGGAGGTTGTACTTCGCCAGCACCTGGATGTTAGGCGTTAAGGAAATAGTCATCTTGTTGGCAGGAATCAAGGATTTAAGTTCTAGTCTTGTTCCACCCAAGCGATCTACAAGCTCCCAAACATCTCCCCTTCTGCTGTAACAGCTGAATACCAGGTGGGAGACCCTAGGGCATCTCAGAAGGCTCTATGTTCCTGCACTCAGGAAAATCTATCACCTCCTCTAAGTCTTCAGGTAAATAAAATTAACAGTAAAAGCATTAAGAGAAAGGAGGATTTTTAATTCATAGTGTTTATCACTTATTATTTAAATATAGCTTAACAAGGCAAACAAAGCAGAGTGTCTGAATCCCATTATCGTATTATATTCCAGAAAAAAAATAGACAATGCACAAAAAGTGTCTAAAATTAGGCAGTTTGTGGTTATGTTGCTATAGTTACAGGATGATCAGAGGCTTTGCTAAGCCAGAAAAAGAAATGAGCAGTTTCAAATAGTTTTGCACCTAGTCACTGCATTTAGTGCTACATTTCCAAGTACACAGTTTTGGTCTGCTTCGCGCTGGTGAAATGCAAAGAAGTCATTTGTCTCCTGAAATTTCTTAGAAATAAAAAAACCCCATTGCACTTTACACCTGAGAAATACCATGTATATTTCAAATAAGAAAAGCAGCTGCTACTAATGGAGTTTGTTAGAAAATGGTATTATTTTGTTTTTCTCAGAATAATTACTTTTTTTTTAATTTTCATTACAAACTGAAGAACTGAACGTTTTTTGTGGCTAAAGACCAAAACCTTCTGCTTTGCAGCTAAAAGGTGTCAACTATAAATATATATATATGTAAATCTATAATGTTTCTCATTTAAATACGTATGTTTCAGAAGAATAAGTACAGCCATGTTAAATGGCCTGTTAGGAAAAAAATAAAACAAACACACCTGTCACCAGAAAAAGATTCTTAATTAACAAATTAATAAAAATTCCACCTTTTCAAAAATAATTTCAATAAAGATAATGGGTAAAAATGCTCACCCAGAGATGATTCTACAATGGGGTAACCACATCAGTAGACGAGGGAAGAGCTATGGATGTCATCTATCTGGATTTCTGCAAGAAATTTGACACGGTACGCCACAACATCCATCTCTCTAAGTTGGAGAGGTATGGATTTGATGAGTGGACTGTTCAATGGATATGGAATTGGCTGAATAGTCGCATCCAGAAAATAGTGGTCAATGGCTTGATGTTCAGATGGAAGATGGTGACAAGTGGCGTCCCTCAAGAGTCTGTACTGGGAGCAGTGCTGTTCAGTATCTTAATTGGTGATATTGACAGCAGGATTGACTTGCATCCTCAGCAAGTTTGCCGATGAGACCAATCTGGGTGGTGAAGTTAGTGTGCCAGAGGCAGGGCATGCCACGCAGAGGGACCTGGACAAACTGGAGAAGTGGGTCAAGATGAACCTCAGGAGATTCAACAAGGCCAAGTGCAGGGTTCTGCTCCTGGGTTGGAACAATCCTCGTTAGTGATACAGACTAGGACATGTTATGCTGGAAAGCAGCCCTGAGGAAAAGGACTTGGGGGTGCTAGTAGATGAGAAGCTGGACATGAGCCATCAATGTGCATCTGCAGTCCAGAAGGCCAACCCCATCCTGGGCAGCATCACAAGAAGTGTGGCCAGCAGGGCCAGAGAGGGGATTCTGCCCCTCTACTCTGCTCTGGTGAGACCTCACCCGCAGTACTGCGTCCAGCTTTGGAGTCTCCAGCATAAAAAGAACATCGAAGTGCTGGAGCGTGTGCAGAAAATGGACACAAAGATGATAAAAGAGTTGGAGCAGCTCTGCTACAAAGACAGGCTGAGAGAGTTGAGGTTGTTCAGCCTGGAGAAGAGAAGGCTCCAGGGGAACCTTATAGCCCATACATGAGAGGTACCTATAAGAAATCTGGGGAAGAGCTGTTGACTAGGACATGCAGCAATAGGATGAGGGGTAATGGTTTTAAACCAGAAAAGGTTAGATTTCAGTAGGATATTAGGAAGCAGTTCTTCAATCTGAGGATGGTCGATCACTGGCACAGGTTGCCCAGAGAGGTGGTGGAGGCCCCATCCTGGAGATATTCAAGGTCAGGCTTGATGGGGCTCTGAGCAACCTGATCTGGTAACAATGTCCCTGCTCACTGCGAGGTGTTGGACTGGATGAGCTGTAAAGGTGCCTTCCAACCCAATACATTCTATGATTCTATGATTCTATGACAGTTCTGGAGACTACAACAGAACCTGGGAAGTCCTGATGGGAATTGGTATGGTGAAGCAGAGACAAGTAGTTGCCTTTACACTAGCTGACAGTCTGTGCCCAAACTTCTATCCTTTTGTCTATAAAATCCTTAAGTTTGCATTTGCATTATGTTTTCCTGAATGAATGAAAAGCTTTTGTACTTAAATGTGAAAGCTACAGAAGAGAAAATATTAACAACTTATATTCCTAATACTCTCAGCTCCTCTTCAGTGAATTCATATGCAGGCAATGAAGCACCTGCTGCTCCTAAACTTGTCCATCTTTATTTGTATATCAAAGTATATACAAATTATATATATCAATATAATATAAAATGTTTATATTTATTCTGTTGCAAGTGTATCCTACTGCCATCTAAAAAGACTCCACTGTAAACTAATATATGTAATTTCTATAAAAATATCACTATAAGGAATGGCTACCTCCTCTTGAAATCAGTAAGGTGGCAGAGGGAGTTCATTCAGGCTTGGGAGAACTTTGTTTTAAACTGAAGAATGATAGGACTTACAGCTTATCTATCAATGTGATGATGTCTAAGGTGATCAGAGACAAAAGCAGAAGACTAGCTGATGAGTTTTCAAGAAAATGCACACCAGTTTGCAGGTGAAATAATCACTTATCCCATGGTGTTCTTAGAGTTTCTAAAGGCCTTTGAATGAAAAACTGATGCTATTCATTATGCATGCATTACGGTTTTACCATTAGGCCAGTAATTTTTCGAGCATAGAAAAATATCACCAAGATAATTCATGTTTCAAAGGAGACAGAAGAAACCCTGCAAGAGCTATCAGTGGGAAAATGTGCCTTTGGGGCGATGGGGAGAGAAATATCTGTCATCTTATGAGTAGAGGTTATTTGTTCCATGTAGCTTAGATGTTTCAAGATAGATGTACTGTGCTCTTTGCACCAAGTGAGTCAACTGCACGAATTGCAAAAACGTGATTTTGTCATACAAATGTTTTCCTGCTTGAAAACTAGTTTAATTTCTTTTGCATATGTTTGCTTTTATATTAATCTTTTTATATTTTTGCTTTTATATTAATCTCTTATATTAATGAGAAAAAACCTAGAGCGGCTGAAACAGAATGACACAGGGTTACACGTTGCCAATACTAAATCAGTTTCTACAGAATTAGGGTATAGCTACTGTGATTCTTCTGAAGTTGACTTCTCAATTTAATCAAAGATCATGTGAAAACACCACAATAATAATTTTGAAATAAAATATGTGTGTGTGTGTGTCATCCAAAGTAATGCCCAAATTGTTCTGTAGGCCTATAATTTCTTTGCAGCAATTCTCCCATTCTGCAAACCTGTTATTTATAAGAGAATTAAACTGCATCATCAGATGACTTAACTGGGTCTGAAATTGTAGTATGAGGGAAAAAGTGGGAGTGAAGTGCCAGACTACCAATTGAATCGTTAGCCTAACAATGTCCGAGGCGTTCAGAGAACAAAAAAAGGCCATACCCCCACCTCAAACTACTAATTAGAGAAAAACTGCTCATCCATTATCATGAGATAATTAGGCTAGAAATCTCCACTGGAGATTATTCAAAATTGACTTTTTTTTGTTTGTTTGTTTGTTTGTTTCGGCTGGTGGAAGTTATTAGATTGACAAAGCTATTTCTTCTTTCCTCATTTTTCTCCTTCTTACATACATTCCATACTACTGGAGTAATAAGGGACAGAATTACAAAAGCGTTTAGGCTTCTAACTCCAATTAGGTGATTATGTACCTAAGATATCGAATGTCCTGTAAATTCCATCCCTAAAAGCTCAAGTTTTCTGATACTTCTGCATAATGTTAATTATTTTGCAGAAGAATAGCCTAAGGCAAAAAATGAGACTTATAAAAAAATGAGAAATAAGCATCATAACCAATGCCCTGAGCAAGACTGCACTTTTTCATTATGAACAGGTGGCAATAGTGTAGACATACAATATTTGCTTTATGGGTATATTTTGAGTTTATTTCAGACAGATTCTAGAAACATGAGAACAAGGCGCTGATTCAGTAACATAACCACTGGTATACCTGGCCATTCAAGACACTTTAGGGTGACTGATATTCAGCTTCCTCTCCAAGAAGGCACAGGTCTTGTGACATGTGTGCCAGCATGACTCATGTTACATGGCTCAGGCAACCTAGGGATGCCTTTGCTTGGGAAATTAAATGGAACCTCAAGTGCCTGGTCTTATGAATATCAAAACAGTTGTGTTAGCAAAGCCAAGGCTATTGCTGCTGCTAAAGAAGGAATCAGGGCTTTTAGACTGATGCCTGCCAGAAACTGAAGTCATTTCCCTCAGTGCTTCCAACACCTTTGTATCAGCAGCAGGCAGCACACCCTGGCTGTCTCACTGCCCACCCAGGCTCTTCCCCTCAACCTCCCTTGATTTTTCCAGAAGTTACTCAGCTCTGCCCTCCCCCCAATCCCTGTGAGATAACAAAACCCCACAAAGCCCAAATCTGTATTTCTGCGAAATTGTGAGCTGACTCTGCTCTGTTACGCAGTATAATGACAAAATAACTCTGTTGAATTCTCTAACAAAATGTACCCTCACCAGTGTAAAACTGACAGCTAAGATACATTTATGGCAACTAATACTATAAAATCTGGACACTTCCCATGCTTTATGATATCCCACAGAGGTAAAGAAGGAAGAATTATTTGACAGCTGGGAGTAAGAGGCACAGAAAGACAAAATGACTTATCTAGGATAACATAAAACACCTGTGACAGAGAAGGAAGGGAAACCTGGCTCTCTTAATTTCCCACTTCTAGCCACTACATAACCCTTCCTGCTCTAAGCCTGAAATCATGATGTTCTCATGTATTCTGAATGTTTTAAAACAAGATTTTCAGAAATACACAGTTTAGATATTGGCTGAAGTCTCTCTCCATTGAACTGAAAAAAAATAAAAGTTCTGTCAAATAAGCCACTGCTAGAGGAATTAGACCATTATCTTCACTAATTCATCCTCATCTAAGAAAAAGCTCAAACTCGCATTTTCTGCACTCTGCACACACTCACTACACAGGAAAGCCAGGACTCTGTCAGACTCCTGAAATGTTTATGTTATTTTAAAAGACAACAGCAATTTCAAGCGGTACTGCTGCAGGTGTCAATAAGTAGCAGACTATTTTTTTATACCAATTCCTCCTCAAAAGAAAGCACCAGTAGCCTGAGCTGCCTTTATGTAAACTTATAGCATCCTCTAACCTTTACCTGCTAAACCAGCAATGGAAGAGTCTCCATCTCCCAGCCATGTATGGCTGTCTATGGTACACCGAGACATTCCAATCTGCAGCACACACCTATGTCTTAACTGCTGCTCAGTGAAGATCAACTTTTTTCTAAAGCCAGTACAGCAGCAGGGTCCAAGTAGTATCTTTGATTGAGATCCCCAGACTGGGAAAGTTCGTACAAAAAAATTTCTGATTTGAAAGAAGGCTGAGGTTACAGCTGCATCCAGAAATTCAGAATCACAGAATCACACAGAATCACAGACTGTTAGGGATTGGAAGGGACCTCAAAAGATCATCCAGTCCAATCCCCCTGCTGGAGCAGGAACACCCAGATGAGGTTGCACAGGAAGGCGTCCAGGCGGGTTTTGAATGTCTGCAGAGAAGGAGACTCCACAACCTCTCTGGGCAGCCTGGTCCAGTGCTCTGTCACCCTCACTGAGAAGAAGTTTCTTCTCAAATTGAAGTGGAACCTCCTGTGTTCCAGCTTGTGTCTGTTACCCCTTGTCCTATCATTGTTTGTCACCAAGAAGAGCCTGGCTCCATCCTCGTGACACTCACCCTTTAAATATTTATAAACATGAATGAGGTCTCCCCTCAGTCTCCTCTTCTGCAAACTAAAGAGACCCAGCTCCCTCAGCCGCTCCTCAGAAGGGAGATGCTCCACTCCCTTGATCATCTTTGTAGCCCTACGCTGGACTCTCTCCAGCAGTTCCCTGTCCTTCTTGAACTGAGGGGCCCAGAACTGGACATAATACTCCAGATGTGGTCAGTTCAAATCAGATCGCTAAAGTCTTTAGAAAGAGAGAGAAAGAGAGAGAGTAAGCTTTTCAGTAAGGTATGCAAGGCCTGGGTTAAAAATATCAACAAGTCACTGAGTCACTGGATCTTCACAGAATCACACCATCTCTGCAGTCGGAAGGGGCCTCTGAAGTTTGCCAATTCCAATTTCCTGTGCTTGAGCATGGTCAACAGTAGCATGCTGCTCAGGGCCATGTCTAGCTGAATTTTTGATATCTCCAAGGACAGAAACTCCACAACCTCTCTGGGCAACCTATTCCAGTGTTTGATTGGTAAAAACAAGGCTTTTCTTATATTTAGATTTCATATTTAGATGATCTTTAAGGTCCCTTCCAACTCTAACCATTCTATGATATTTGAGTGGAGTTTCATTAGGGCTACAAAGATGATTAAGGGAGTGGAGCATCTCCCTTATGAGGAAAGGCTGAGGGAGCTGGGTCTCTTTAGTTTGCAGAAGAGGAGACTGAGGGGAGACCTCATTCATGTTTATAAATATTTAAAGGGTGAGTGTCACGAGGATGGAGCCAGGCTCTTCTTGGTGACAAACAATGATAGGACAAGGGGTAATGGACACAAACTGGAACACAGGAGGTTCCACTTCAATTTGAGAAGAAACTTCTTCTCAGTGAGGGTGACAGAGCACTGGCCCAGGCTGCCCAGAGAGATTGTGGAGTCTCCTTCTCTGCAGACATTCAAACCCCGCCTGGACGCCTTCCTGTGCAACCTCATCTGGGTGTTCCTGCTCCGGCAGGGGGATTGGACTGGATGATCTTTTGAGGTCCCTTCCAATCCCTAACAGTCTGTGATTCTGTGATTCATGTATTCCAGTTTGTGTCCATTACCTCATGGCCTGTTTGTGGACTCTACTGAAAAGAGTTTGACTCTATCTTCTTTACTCTCCCCATATCTTCCAAACCTCATTAGGCATTTCCACACAACAAGAGACCCCAGCATGTACAGGTGTGCGGGATCATTCCTCCCCATGTGCTGGATTTCACATTTCCATTTGCTGAACTTCATGCATTTCCTCTTGGCCAATTTTTACAGCCTATTGAGGTCCTTTTAAAAGGTAATTCAGTAGTGGTCTGTCAACCACTACTCCCAGATTTGTATCATCTACAAGCTGGCTGAGAATGCACTCTTCCCTATCATCTAGATCATAAATGAAGGTGTTAAACATGGACTAAATATCTACCTTAGGAGCGCACCACTAGTGACTGACCCCCATTTAATTTCATTTTCCGTATTCTTTAAGTCTAGCCATCCAAAATGCAGCTGTTTTATCAAGTAAGTGGTCCAAGTTTTCTATAAAGCCATAGGAAAGGCAAGGACAGAGAAAGATGTTTGTCATCCTAAAAGAGGTACCTGCCCCATCCAACTATTTATTTCCATTCACTGTAGCTGAAGTCTTGATTACTGTGGTTAGACAGCTGTTTTTTAGAAACTATAGGTAGGTTAGATGAATCTCATGCTTCTTTAAAGAATTAAATCGACCTATCACTAAAAGAATAGATTGAGAGAGAGTCCACATCAAAATACCTTGGGGTCATAAGTGCTCATCAGCATTTTTCTCTGATTTGAAGTGTGCCATAATTAGAGTCTACTCCGTCTGGATTTCCACATGGAGTTTGAAAAGGTTTCCTCACTAGACTTATTGTTAATTGAACACATTTCCCTGACAATTTGCAAAAGAAAATCCCCAAAAACCCCTGTTGTGAAAATGTCACCATCCAATTCTGCTGGACAAGCATGTATATTCTGCAAAAAAAGATATATATATTAACTGCACTGTTTAACTTGATCCTTGGTTGTGCACTGGCTGCAACATAAGCCAAGAAGAAGCATTTCAAATGTACCTTAATCCCCACAAACCATCACTTCATGGGTGCTAATAAGAATTGTGACCAGCAGCTCGAACAAAGAACTGTCTTTTTTGTTTAAAATGCACCGCTTGACAGATTACAACAGAAGGGAGTGGTACAGCAAAACCCATGTGTGCCTTGCACTGTGCGCAGTTTCATCACCAAATAAATAAGCCAAAAATAAGACAAAATTAAAAACAACATCCAACCGAAATGGAATTTGAGAACATCCCAAAGAAATACGCTATGGAAAGTTGGATGTATTTGAGATAAACAGCAGATGGCATTCTCAGGTGGTGGGAAAGATAAAAATGTGAATTTAGAAATGTTAGGAGTTTTGTAACTGCAGAAAAAGTGTAACTGTTAGAGATCAGCAACAAATAGTCTAAAAGCCTGTTTTCAGCTTTGAGGAGCACAGCTGCTTTACATTTCCTCATACTGTCTCAGTGGAAATCTAAAAGTATCTCTGCATCTTTAAACTAAATGCAAAGTTCTGCTGGTCAGAATAGCTGCAAATATCCCCAGCCATGGACGGTTAAAGCACTGGTAAAGGTTATATTGTTTCCATGCAAAAATTAGAATTGCATTATGTTACCTGGAATTATCTTAGTATAAAACAACAGAAGAGGAAAGTTAAAGTGTCCTTTAAAAGACCTACGTCGTGCCTGTCTCTGAGAGTGCTTATTTTTCTCAACAGGAAAGTCTTGGAGGTTTAAAGGTGTGGTATAAAGAAAACAAAGCCTATGAATTTCACAGCTGGAACTCAGTTTTGTTTTTAGCTTTAACTCTATTGTGCTACCAAACTGAATTCAGTAAGTCTATGATAACCTTATACAGGGCTTAGGAATTTCAGTTTCATTTTTGGAACTGTATGCATCTTGACGCTTTCTGGCTATCTTCTGCTATGTGTTACTTCATCATGGTCAGATGGAGGAGAAAAAAGATTCAATCTGAGAGAGTTATCTATGAGCAGTATTACACTGGGGACCAAAATCACTCAAATGTCTGTGTCTTGGGAACAGCAAAAATATATCTGAAAAAATATATCTGATTAATACATAAATAAATGTGGTTTTTACTATATCTTTGCTTTGAAAAATGCCATAATAAAAAAATAAGGTAGTCAATGCTTCTGATTAGTAAAGAAGAGCAGAGCATGATTCCCAGAGTTAAGGAGAGCAGAAAAGAAGAACAGAATGGCAAAATATTTTTTTTTCTAATTTCTTGACCAGCTCAGGAATAAAGGAAATGTTTATGGAGGGGAGAATATGATTTCGGCTCATCCTCATAAGAACAATAAGATTCTTAATGAAAGTTCAAGATCAAAAGAAAATCAGTCTCGAAGAAAAGCTTTAAGTGGTTTTTGTTGTGTTTTGACTTACCTAATTTTATATAGGTCTTTAACTAACTAAAGTAACCAGCAGATTATTGGAGCCCTTTGGGAAGACCACAAGATGTGGCTGGCATTGCCATCTCAACTGATGAGCTAGAATCACTAGAGAATCAAAGGAGTGAAATGGGCATTTTAGGGCCCAATTCACCCATTCACATTGAAAATAGTTTTTTATTATGAGAGAAAAAACGCACTAGAAATATTTTTTTCCCCTTGACTATAAAAGAAATCCAGATATTTAACTCAGATAAAGGAGCAGACTTCCATGTTTAGGTAGAAGAATCTCAAAGAAGTTTCTGCGCTTGGGATGCTTGGGCACTAAGTGAGGTCTGTGAGGTCTGCTCCAGTGAAAGGTGAGAAACAGAAGGCTGTGCTTGTGGCAGAAAAAATAGCTGGTAATAAAAAAATTTCAAGCCTCAAGCCTCCTTTATGCAAGGAAATTGAAGATAAGCTAGATGTAATGTGAGAGGAGTTCAGATAAGGACAAGAGAAGGTATTCCCACATAGAAATATGGAGGTTTTTTTCATTATTTTTATTAACATTGTGGTCGATATTTCAAAGAACAGAAGAAAAAATATCCTTTCTGTGAGTGCCAGCATTAAGTAAGGCAAAAATCTGGAGAGAACCTTTAGTGTCCAAGTATTAGAGAAGCTTGATAATTCTCAACTGCCTTTGAGGAAAAACAAATACGCAAAAGAAAGTCACAAAGGATTCAACTCTCTCTGTGTGCTAATGTTTAACAGATGCTAATACTTACAGGAGTGTTATGAGAATTAATTAATGAGTGTGCGTAAAAGTAATCCAAGGAAGCAGTTTTTCCATACAACGAACATGTTAGGAGAGCTGCACTTTTGCCTCTCTTAAATTTATAGTAGGTAAGTGAAAAACACTTTCTTGGGCATGAAGACAAGCAAAAGTCTTTCAAAGACATTTACAATAAATCCTCAATATAATTTAGTAATAATTGTGAATTTCAATGTCTATGTGGTACATAGAAGTTAAAATAGCTGCTGTTTGAGTTTTTTTTAATTTCCAGATGTATATGACAGTCTGCCACTTCCTGCAAATAACAAAATAAAGTTATCCCACACATTTATAAAACATTTATGGTATAATATCAGCGTTGCTTAATGTCTGACGGCAGTGAGAATCTTCTGTTCTGTGTCTGAAGAACCTCCGTCTCATTGGAGACTCCTACTTGATGAGGGTCACTTTCTCCTACTATAATATGAATAGTAATTGGCAGTTAATTTAACTTCTCTGCTTCAATTCTACCTAGAAAATTTTGAAAGATAAGACTCACCTGAACACAAAAAAATCAATACAGTCATAGTTTAAGATTTGTCTTTCCGCATGCTTCTGCCTGTTTTGCCCATCCTTGAGCTCAAGCCCTATTGTTGTCCCTCAGGTGAGTTTCAGTACCCAGTGTGCACAGCCAAGCCACGCACGGCACAGAGACAGGTAGGTTAGCCAAGCTGGGTGCTAGGCTGTAAAACCATGAAGCTAGAACACCATACGCGGGGATCCAGTGCCTCTTTGGCCAAGATATTCTCCTTTTATCGGTCTTCTAGCTCCTCTTCAAGGGCATAGTCATTGGTAAGGCATGCAGTATTTATACACAATAACTAAATATGATAATATAATTAGTACATTAAAGACAAATGATGTGTTGTGAGACAGGACCCAGCATGGTGGAAAAATTCATTTTCTGCTGTATGTCACTACTCTTCGTAACAGGATTAATATTGCCATTTTTCATGACTCTCCTTGTCACTTTCTACCTACTCTAAGGACAGTGTGACATAATATTAGGAGGTATCAATAATATTCATTCTGTGTTTGTTCAGCACGTAATACCCATTTCCTGATCTTCTTCTGAAGTGCCAAGCCCCAGTGGAAACCAAGTGACCAAGAGGAAGACGAAACATCAACATTGATGTGTCATGCTGCATCTAGGCAGATGACAGGACTAGCTTGCAGGGCAAACTGAGGCAGACACCCGTGCTTTGGACACAATCCAAATTTGAAATGTCTGTTTTGTGGAGCAATTAGCGCTAACTTCATTTGTTGCATAAATGAATGTTTGGGCTTCAGAGAACAATTGATATAATTGTTTCTGAACGTTCTCCACTTCCCTTTTTTATTCCCTTTGTAGTTCTTTGTGAAGTCCCAGGGATGATATACTGATCTAAGGGAACTAATAAATTTTGGAATTCAGTCTAAGTATTTGCTAATTGTTACCATTGCAGAGAGATTTCTTTCGAGATGAAATGTGATATATTTATAAATACATAAAATTCTTTTTCCCAGTAGTGTTATTGCATGACCTTTTAACCGTCTTTGTATGAGCTAAATATTCTCTTTATTATTACTGAATAACAAAAGTTGCTAAAACCTTCCATGCAGTGACTTTTAATTCTCTTGCTGGCAAGAAGGTCTCCTTGGGAAACCCTCATTTATTTAGCTGCTTATAACCCTTTGACCCTTCTCTCTGTCTTTAGATCCCTGACAGTACTGTTAGAAGTGGTTCAACATTGAATCTTCGGTTACAGAGGAGTCTGATATTTTAAATGGAATCAGAAGAACTACAAAGGCTTGTGATAACTGGACACCGCTATATAAACATTGTAATAAGAAACAAGTATTTTAAAAAATCGTAGAAAATTGATTTTAAAAAAGGTCTAGGACAAGTCTTGTTAATTCCTTCATTCTAATGCAAGCTTAGTTTCATCTTTCATTTCTCACATTCTGATTTTCTAATCAAATTTTAAAGCCATCTGCAATTGAGATCCCATGCCTTTCAAAACCATCTATTTCAGTGTTTTATTAGTCTTTCCAATGTTGAGGGTTTTTTCCTTCACTTTTAGTGTGATTCCCTTAAACTTAGTACTTTTAGTGGTGTCTATAATGGAGTATCCATTAAAAATCAAAACAGAAATCATTGTAGTCTCCTTCCCTTTTTCAACAATCTTTTTACGCATCTGAAGACACCAAGCTAAACACATTCAGTTTCTTCTGTCTTTCCTCATATGTGCTATTTTCTGGACTATTAATTTTGTTCTTTTTAATGTGAATAGCCCCAGTAGATCTCTTTCTTGAAACCTACTGTTCCAGAGCATACACAATATTCCACCTGAAAACCCATGGGAACTTTATTTCCCTTTTATAATACATGTAATAAAAAAAATTATATTGTAATTGGTGATTTAGTTAAGCAAAAGTATAAATGTTAAAGAAAAATTCAAAAGTCCCATTTTGATTAAATTGAAAAACTCTGTTTCAGCTTTTTGCTTAAGTACTCTTATTTTTTTCTTTTAAGGAGGCTTGTTTGGAAGATTGTGGTGATTTTAACAACTCAGCATTTTTCACGTAACAAAATATGAAGTCAGGAAATTTAGACTGACTGAGCAATTTTGGGAACTCAGTGGAATAAATCGATTAAATATGAAAATACAAAGGTGGGAAAATGTGTAAATAAGTATCCTGAGAATTACCACAAAGGAATTTTGACCCTAAAGGGAACTTCTGTTGTTTCCATGGTGTCCATTATGATTTTGCTATTGGTTTTGAATTTACTAGCACAGGAATCAGAACCTGAGTTGTTGGGCAGCAATGTAAAATATTGAGAGAAAGCAAAAGTTTCTCATTGCAGTTCTCCCATAACTCCACTGAGCTTATTTTCATTTTGCATCTTCACTTTCATATGAAATCATTACAAGTTATGGTGATTTACCATTATTTCCTGCCATACTCAGAACTTATTGTTCAAATTCCCTACTGTCTTACAGTGGTGCACTTTTATTTATCTAAAAGCATTACCCAGGGGCCCAAATAACAATTAAGTTTCTTGAACATAAAAAGTGGTGCTAGCCCACAAGAGTTTACAATATACTAGTCAATACTATTTTCAGTTGAGCTGAGGTACTTTAATAGCAATGTTTCATCAGATAAAACATCCCCAAGGACAAAAAAAAAAAAACAAACATAAAGGGCTTTGGATTTTGAAGAGATGTCCATATAATTGATTTTTCCTTCCATTAGTCAGTCAGCTGAATATTTCCTTTAACCTCTGCTAATGTTGTGTCTTGCATTGTTTGTTCTTTAAGGAGAATATTTCCGCAGAGTGTTTGCAGGCAATAAATAAAGGAAAGTGAAGAATATTTGTAAGCTTGCAGATCCCAATAAAATGCTAAGAAACAATGAAGAGCAGTGTTAACAGCAGTGACAATGCTGAGTTCCTGCTGCAGTAAAAGGACTATTCCTGAGCTTGCAATGGTCAATGAAGCAATTAGTAACATTAGCTGTTCTGGTGAAGTACCTCGAAAGAATGAAATCATATGCCCATAATAAAGAACCAGGCAATCAGGGATGTGGAGAAAATACAAGGATGCAGAACATCACATCTGTAGAGGATGCTGCTTGTTTATTATATACTTTCTCCTTATAGTATTCAGCCTAAGCTCTTTAGCGGACGCGTATTGTGTTTAAATAGCACCTACAGAAGCTTTATCTTTCAGTTAATTTTTGCCACTACAATAAGACCTTTCAAAATAGAATAGGGTGCTCAGGTTAGTAGTTGGATAAAGCAAACATAAAAGTATAACGAAGTGAAGACACAAGATTTTTTTCAGAATAAGAAAAAATGCATTTTGGATCAATGCACAGCCTCATTTTTGACGCAAAATGACTTGTGTAGGTGTGTTCGAGTTCTTAACCACCTTTCTGCATAACTTCTATTTGATAAAAATGTAATTTTGTCCCATACTTATGCATAATTTTCTTTCTCCAGCTGCAACTATACCCTGATTCTAATTGCACAGGTAGATGTTTTCCGTCCTCTTAAAAGTTCATTTTCCACTGACTTTCCTGTTAGTTGAAAAATGTTGTCTAATTTAAATAGTGATTAATAATAATAAACTTTAACATTATTAACTGTCATCCCCATTGTCTCAGAATCTTAAACTCAAGTTCATGAGGTCCATGGTCTCGATGGGCTTGAAAAGTGATGTAGGAGAAAGCGGTCGATGGGAATGTACCTTCTGCATACAGAAGTGTGAGAAGTGCTTGTGTGTTTGCTGCCTTATGCCAGCAAAATTCTCCTTCTTAATGGTTTCTTCAGTGTACAAAATGATGCAAAATCTGAGCTGTCACTTAGTCCTCTTCTGCCACCTCCAATTTCCAAGGACGACCACTCTGAATAACAGAACCGTGGCCAAATCTTGCACTAAACCCTTGTATGAGTCTGTAGACATTCCCTGCCTGCAGTGACACAAGAAAGTAATTTCAGTTCAGTAAAATTCATGTAGCTTGCACTTCCTATTGATCTTTTTGATTATTTTTCCTTTTAACTAAAAGGAAAGGGCTTGTCAAACTGCCAGCAAATGCTTTGTTTCTGAGGTGCAAAAGAGCTCTCTAGAATATAGGGCAGGCTGACAGCTATCATTTCCTTTCCCTGCAGACAGGACTGATAATATTTCCCAGCATTTCTTGGTGCTAGAGTGATAAAAAAAAATCACAGCAGACTACTGATAGCGACAAAAAGGCATAAGATTTAAGGAAGCCCCTATGAGTTATGATAATTTAAGCAGACAACACAGCAAAGTGACAGATTATCTTCAGAGAACCAGCAACGTGCACAGATATGATGAAGGACTCTGACTCGCTTGAGAGAGTGAACGTGGGATGATCGGCAAATGAAGGCAGTGAGATCTAGAATTCATCGTAAGCTGTGTTATCTAGATGCCACAGTGGAAAATAATAATATTCTTGTTGCTTTGTATTGATTGATCACTAACAATTTTTAAGCACCATTACTAGACAGCTTTCTGGCCTTATCCTCTTTTTCACAGATCAAGTGAGATCTTTCCAGCATGTCACCTTTAATCACAGTTCTGTTCTGAAATATACTGTCTCACCTACCTTTTGAGATTAGCTCTATTAAAAGAGAACTTACTTGACCATTAGCATTATCAGCAGTAGCTTTTGGCACCAAGACACATGAAAACATAAGTGAGAATTCCTTTCTCCAGTTTTGGTTACATATTCATATTGAAATGAACTTTGACCATTCTGGCAGAATAAAGAAATCTGAAAGTGACTGAAGTTATTAGTTTTCTCTGTGATCCTCTTCAGGTTAACTTCAGAGTCATTTCTGAATTATTTCATGTTTATTGTTCAGAATGGGGAGCACTGCAGAACAGCTAGTTTCTCTCCCCATCTGGTAACTAATGTATACCTGTATTTTGACAGCTGAGTCCCTGATGGTCACTTCAGAGCAGAAGTCAATGTATATTGCAAATAACTCCTGTTCACAGCCAAGGTTTTACACGCAAGTCATTGGGTTGTACTTTCTTGCTGTTGTTCCTCCCGATTTCACCTAGATGTGAGACTTCAAGGTTTAACCTATAAGGCTAAGACTTTTAAACTCACATATCCCATCTTTCAGGGAGTTTCCTAACCAAAAGACCCTATGTGGACTGTCAGACTTCTACTGGCTCATAGCTGTAATCAGTGCAGTTCCCACACCAGGATTTATCCCCAGGGTGGCAGAGGTTTTTGCTGATGGGTCATCTGAACCCCTGGAACGATCTCACCCTGTGCTGCTCACACTAATGAGTTTCCTGTAACTCCACTGCAAATCCAGAACTTGCACTAATACTTTCTCAAAGTTCTAAACCAACAGTGTAAGCATGAAAAGGTCATCTTGGCAGGAACATAAATTCAGGTGAAAGTCACTTTGCACGTGGGTGGTAAATCTGGCCATGCAGAGCAATACTAGGCATGCAGAATGTGTGCTGCAGGACTGTACTTTGCATGCCCGGTGCCATCACATTTGATATATGCAGTAAGAGATAGGCAAGAGTCTAGCATCATGAACCTTCAAAAAAATTCAGTGCCTAGAAGCAGGCTGCTTTTGTAGCCTGTTCATGATTTACCCCAGGAAAGGGTGGCAGGAGGAGATGACTGTGATCTGGGTTAATTTTAAAATCATAGAATCGAATCATAGTATGGTTGAGGTTTGACTATATGAGCTTTAAAGGTCCCTTCCAACCCAATATGTTCTATGATTCTAAGATCATTGAGTCCAACCATCAAACCAGCCCTAAGTCCACCACTAGAACCTGTCCCTAAGCACGACATCTACTCATCTTTTAAACACCTCCAGGGATGGTGACTCAACCACCTCCTTGGGCAGCCTGCTACAGTGCTTGACAACTCTTACAGTAAAGAAGATTTTTCCTGCTGGGCTCCCTGCAGTCTGTATGACAGAGGTTGAACAGCTGTAGTCCATGATAAAACATTTTCAGGAGACAGTACAGCGGGACTTTGACAGGGTAAAGCAAACTGTAGCACACACAGACATCAGCAAGGGGCAGTGTTTTCTGAAATCAATCAGGAGCTTTAGCTTAATATAAGACATATCCCTCTTGAGAGAGTATATGCCTTCCATGGAAGGGAAAATGGACTTGCTGATCTAATAGATCTTCTCCATTTCAAAATATTGCAATTCTGTAATAACGCTGGCAGCACTTACTGCCAGCAACATAATGCATCTCAGAACAGCGTTTGTAGTTCAGCACAGAGCAGAAGGGAGTAAAGATACACCAGAAAAGAGCAGCCCACTGTATTTGGCTTACTATGTTTGTTAAGCTTTGCAATCATAAACCATGATAGATACAAATTAGTTATCATTGCTTAATATTTATAATAATTTTCTCTGCCTGTGCTTGGAAGAAGTAAGCAGTTGAATAGATTTTGCTTGAAAGGACATCCAGTTGTTCTGGAGCTTCCTTTAAGTACTGCTTGATTCTTTGCAGAATCCTAATGCGTCTGCAACTTTAAAAACCTACACCAGCAGTAAGTAAGCAGGTGACTGAACAAGGCAGTGTTAACAACACTGTCAGTTTAAGGTGAGAAAGGAAATATGATGACTGGCTGTAAAAATGAAATATAGCTCACGAAACAGTGGGATGGTTCCTACAACTGAACCACTATTGTCACACCTATATGCTTTAAGATATTCTTATAAACCTCTAATAAAAAAATAATAATAAAAGAGAGGATGTAAAACTACTACTACTACTACAGTAAAGATCACTTCAGAGTGAAATTCCTGTTTTGTTTCGGTTGACAGAGCTGGGAACTGTATGGCCAAGATACTCCTGGAACATTTTATTCTTTTCTATACTTTTTTCCATACATGTTCCAGAAATGTTGTCACTTGGTAGCTGAGTTAAAGGTGACCATACCACAATTATTTAGAATTATTTTTTTTATTGGTAGAGCTTCTTCTCTATTTTTTTAAGAAAATTTTGGCAGATTAGAGAAGCTGGAAAAAAAACCAGCTGTAAATTATTTACCTTCTTATAAGTTGTTAAAAGGACAAATCTAGTACAATATAAATTAAAAAAAAAAAGAGGAATGCAGGAAAAAAGAAGCTTCTGAGGTGTTGCCTCTGGTGTTTCTAGACACAAAGTATATTCAGCATGTGGAAAATTCTTTGTCCTGGGCTCAAGATTAAGGTTATCACTCTAAAACTACAGTGAATGTGAAGGACAAGAAGGGACTTAAGGGCACAGTATGTGGGAGTGAGTTTCCTGTGAGTACAGAAAACAGATATTTGTGATCTCATTCTTCTTATGTTTTTTCAGTCAAAGAACTTGAAAAGCTGTGCTTTTATCCATTTCAGAAGGAGTTCAAAAAGGAGGCAAAAGATAAAGGATTCCTCAAATTCCTCGTGCATCACCTAAAAGCAATCTTTCTTAGAGCTTGACCTCAGCCATAGCTACTTTCCAGCTTGCATATTTCAAAAAAGGAAAAAAAAATACAAAGAATGATCATCCCTAATTAAACTGTGTGAGATCTAGCCTTATCTGAGGGGCTGATCACAAAACTCCATTGGAGTTGGATTTAGCTTACGATATTCAGGTGCCTCTGCCATTTCATGGACTGCAGACTGCTATAAGTTGTCTACATAGGTAAGGGTGTCTATAGGATGTTGGGTGTTACATCAGGTTTGGAAAGATGAGCGAGAGGTGTGGGAAGGCAGCGGTGCTCAAAGTGATGAGCATGGGATTGAGAACGTGGATTCAGGAAATGGAGAAGGAAGACACTAAATTCTGGTTTGAGAAGGTGGAAAGGTGCTATGAGAAAGCAGGAAAGAGTCTGAATGATGATTTGTTTGGTCACTTGATTCAAACAGACAAAAAAATGTGAGAGGATAGAAACAAAATTAATGAAATGACACTGCAATCTCTCCCAGGGTATTGCTCTTTGCTTTTTTTGTTGACAGGCAACACATACATACAAACAAAATCTGGAATTATTTGACTATTCACATGTTTTTCATGATTGACTGAAGCTCACTTTCCTTTACCAATATTTATGACTCTGTAAGGCATCCCAGAGTACAAATTAAGACCGAATCTTCAGGTCAGAATGTAAACTGTGTTCAACATGACCCAGTACGGATGGGATTCTGCTTCAAGTACATTTAATTACCCTCCATTACCCACTGTCTCAGCTTCCAGCTCCTCCTCAACAGTCGTGGGTCCTATGTCACAGCTTCAATCCTGTTTTGTCTTGGACACCGTAAAGTGTCTCAAATGGCACTAGAAGACAACTAAATCTGGTCCTAGATGGCCACTTTAGAGTGAGTTGAATTGTTCTAGGATTTGTTCACTATCTTGATGAGATGTCTTCTGACTAAAAGGAGCCTATCTATAGCTGCATGTGGACACCAAAACATGAATGTCTTGATCTCAAGCTGATATCCATGCCAAGGTCTCACTTTAGGTGACTGAATGTTAGATATTCAGCAACCACTCACTGTTCTGGTAGGGCATGGATCTCCCAGAGGTCCTGTGGTATTTCTGCCAGCCTTATGAAGTGGTTTTGACTACCTCAAAGCACTTCAGATGACACTGAATGCATGTGTATTTGATAGACATTTGATTTACATAGAGAAACAAATGACTGAAGTCTGGTCTAAGTGCTTCTGTTCCTTCTTGGAGTATAAAAGCCAAGGGTTTTTGTCTTCAACAGGAGCTTGGCACTCCTGGAAACCCAGAGCCTCTAACAGCTTGCTTGGAATAGCTCTTTAGGTAAGCAGATCTCCAGCAGATACATGAAAGTGTAATTGAATATATCAATTTATTGTTTCAAGATAAAAAAAGATTCCTTAGGAGGGTACCCGAAGATAGATATGTGGCTATCCACTGCTATGGATTTATTTGCAAAGTGAGGAAACTTTTCTTTTAAGGACACTTTTCCCAGGAAAGGTGTTTGTGCCAAAGTAATGATAAAAGCTAAGAATTATTTCTCTACCCAAAGTGAAAAAATGAGCCAATCTGTCACATTAGACATACACCTGTCTTCAGAGTATGAGCTCTTAGAATGACTAATAATGAGTCAAATCCACTTGATAATGCACAGCTCTTCTACCCTTCACCAAGCTGGTTTCTCCACCCCAGTACCACTGCGCAGGTTTTCACAGTAACATCTCACACAGAGACTGGCTTTCAATCACCACTGGAGACTACGCAGATTTTTATTGATCTGGGAGTTGCATGTGAGACTATATGTCATGTAAGAGTTTTGATGAAAATATCAGAACTGCTGTCACTCTGAATAGCACCAAAGGTTGGTTTGCTGATCTCTAATCAAAGTTTTTGGGTATGCTTCAATGACAAGGCCAGTAAGTCAGTGTGAAAGTTCTCCACAGGGGCCAATGTCATATCAATCTTATTTAACAGCTACTTAAATGTTATTCCCGATACCTAAAATCAGTACACAGGTTCAGCTACGCAGACAGACTACATCTTGCACCTCTTAACTCCTTGATCATGTCTGTGAATTATTACTGTCATTTTCATCCACCTTTTTTCTTTGCCCTTACTCTTGTCTGTCTTTAGACATTTACTGTGTCATAATGAATTTAATTTGAATTTTAACTAAAGACAAAAATGTAAGTTTGCTTTGTGAAATGCCTCACACAATTTCAGAACGTCAAAAGAGAAGATCAGCTTTTGCTTGCTGAGAACGATATGTCTGTATGAAGACAACCCATCACTTCTGCATTTGCTCCCCTTATGCTTCTCAAGAAAAGTGAGACTTCATGATAAATTTTGTCACCAGGGAGTTGACTTGATAAATTCATTTTTGGAGGATGTTTCTCCAAGTGCAAAGATTAATAAGGAAAGAAGTGTGGAGTTGTTGCTAGAGGAGGTCTGTTTTATTGCAGTGCAAAGTAGAATGGGAAAAGTATGGAAACTGTGGGGTTTCTTGCACAAGTAAAGGCAAGAAATAGATGTGTGGCACAAGACAACTTTCGAAGTACCTCAACTGGAATGATTTAAAAATGACTTGATTATCTGCACCTGTGGCTTTAATGCAGGAGGAGGCTTTATAAAACTGATTTTAAAATTTTAGCTCGTGCCTAGATTAAGATGGCTAAAAAGAACCAATTCATTGCATTAAGCATTCTGTTAAATGTCACAACAGGACTATTGTCTTACTCAGCATGTACCAAACTAATATAACGAAATAAATTCAACTAAACATTGAAAGCTAAATCTTGTCCCCAGATCTAACATAGCCTAATCCAGTACTTCAGGGAAAATATAATTCCTTCTTCTTTTCCATGAAAAATTATTTTCTTAAAGAAGCATACTTAATATTTGTTTTAACCTCCATGTTTTTAGTTCTTGTAAAACAATTCTATAGTCTGTCAAAAAACGAACCAAACATGATAAAATAACAACTTATATTTTACCGATGACTGTTTGTATGTAATAACTAATCGGCACTACAAATTCTCTCTGTTACTGCCAGGTTTTTCAAAAGATATACTGGTCCTTATCAAGAGTGTGAATTCAAGTGAATAACTTTATTATTATCAGAAGTGTTGATTTTATTCAGACTTTGCAGTGAAAAGTTTGCAGGAAATTTTGTTAAAGCTGCTTTTATAGCCAAAACTCTTATTTTTAGAATTCTGTCAATCCCAAAAATTCTGTTTCATGTTAGTCGTATAATGTGTGGTCCATTTCACCTAATTTTGGAAATCTAAAAGTTAAATAGCTAAGTCTGAGCAGGTCACTCTGAGTTGTTTTCATAGTCAGTAGTGAAAAATAAGAACTTTCAGAGGATGATTCACAAAATAGGGCTCAATGTCAGTTTTAGAATACAAGAATACCCTTTATTATTTCCTTTTTCTCTCCATTGCATTCTTTCTTTTTAGGGACAAGCTCAGATATAGAACATATTCACAAGTTGTCTCAGTGTGGCAGATGGATCCTAATAATGATTTAGGAAAGTTGTTGAGAAGTTTTACATGCATAACACCAAAACTTCATCAAGAACTTTAAGGACTCCAAAACCTCTATTTAGACAGCAAAAGGAAAAAAAAAATGTGTCCGAGAAATAATGTTACTTGACTAACCTGATCTCCTTCTATGAAAAGCTGACACACATGTACTGTACCTGGACTTAAGTAAAGCCTTTGACACAGTTCCCACAGCTGTCTGGTGGAGAAACTGGCTGCCCATGGAATGGATAGCCAATTTTTAACCTTTGCTGAGTAAAATAATGGCTGGATGGTCGGACCCAAAGAGTGGTGGTGAATGGAGTTAAATCCAGTTTGGGGCCAGTGACAAGTGGTGTTCCTCAGGGCTCAGTGTTAGGGCCAGCTCTGTTTAACTTCTTTATCAAAAACTTGGGCAAGGAGATTCGGTGTACCCTCAGTAATTTGCAGATGACACTAAGCTGGGTGGAATTGTTGATCTGCCTGAAGGTAGGAACGCTCTACAGAGGGACCTAAATAGGTTGATTTGATGAGTTGCAGCCAGTTGTATGAGGTTCAACAAAGCCAAGTGCCAGGTCCTGCATTTCAGTGACAACAGCCCAATGGAACAATATGGACTTGGGGAAGAGTGGCTGGAAAGCTGCTTAGCAGAGAAGAATCTGGGGATACTGGTTGACAGTCACCTGAACATGAGCCAGCAGTGTGCCCAGGTAGCCAAGAATGCCAATGGCATCCTGGCTTGTATCAGAAATAGTGTGGCCAGAAAGATCAGGAAAGTGATTGTCCCCCTGTACTTGACACTGATGAGGCCACACCTTGAATACTGCATTGAGTTTTGGATCCCTCACTACAAGAATGACATTGAGTTACTGGAGCCTGTCCAAAGAAGAGCAACAATACTGGGAAAAGGTCTGGAGCACAAGCTCATGAGGGAACTGGGGCTGCTTAGCCTGGAGAAAAGAAGGCTGAGGAGAAACCTTATCGCTCTACACAAGTACTTGAAAGGAAGTTATAGTGGAATGGGTGTTGGTCTCTTCTCCCAAGTAAAAGCAATAGGATAAGAGGAAATGGCCTCAAGTTGCACCAAGGGAGGTTTAGATATTAGGAAAGATTTCTTCACTGAAAGAGTTATCAGCACTGAAACAGGCTGCCCAGGGAAGTGATGAAGTCACCATCCCTGAAGGTATTTAAGAGTCAGGTAAACGAGGTGCTTAGAGACATGGTTTAGTAGTGGACAGGTTATGGTTGGACTCAATGATCTTAAAGGTCTTTTCCAACCAAATGATTCTATGATTTGATGATTCTATAATTTCTTCAGACATAGACTTCTGGTGGATTAATAATGCCTAGTGGAAGGATTTTGGTTTTCTTGGTTGTAGAGTCATCCTGGCATAGCAACTAAGGATAATTCCAAAGACTGCATCTGTGGGTTCTGCAGTATGTCCATGTTTGAATTGTGATGTAGCTGGCACACTAACAATATTAACAAGATTCAGAATTTATCTTATATTATTCAAGATATACATTTTAAGAGTAAACATTTCATAGTAAATTTAAAAAAAAAAAAAGAAAAAATAATGAAAAAGGGAAAATGGGAAATGAGAAAAGACATCCCCTCATATTATATGGAATGCCAAGGAAATTAGGAAACCAGTTTAAGAACTAAGTCATAATCACCTGCTTTAGCAATTTGAGACTGAGATGGAAATAAAAACTTAGCTAATGGCTTATTTAAATTAGGTATGGTTTATTTTTAAACACTGATGTTTTCCTTAAAAACAGCTCAATTTCAAGTGTCCAATTAATTTCAACTGTTCACAGATATGAAACTTCAGACTGAGTCTTAAAAATGTTGTAGCGTTCATTAAAAATTCCCACAGGAGTGCTAACAACAGAAAGCAGAGGAGAGTTCTGTTTGGATGTGAAAACTGTACCTGTCACAGCTTTTAAAAGATGCTCTTGCCCCAATGAGCTAAAGATCTCAATCTAAGAGGTGAGGCCAAGATAAAAGTGGTATAGGACAAAATAAGCCAGTGATAGCTGAAATGGCAATAGCTATTTCCAAAAGCCATCTTGTAATAATTGTGCTGCGGTTTTGTCCTTGTAGCCTAATTAGGGACACTTTTTCTCAATTATTCTAATCATATTTAAGTTTTGCATGTAGTCTTACATAATAGCTTTCAGTGATCTACAGCAGCAGCTCCAAACAATTTAACAATTAGTACTTTAAATGTATTGAGAAGCTAACCTAGGATATTCCAACATTTTTATTAAAAATAAAACATTTAATACTTTAAAAGTGAATTGTAGTATCCTAGGGATTTTTTACTATGAAGAGAGGAATCTTTCTTTCATAAGATGTTGGTATAACAATTTCTACTGCTTCATGCTTAGTTTGCTAGTGACAGCTCTTGATTTTGTCTCTCATGGAGGTGCCAGAACATGTCTATATAATTTAATTCTACTCTGAACTAGAAAATACTAGCTTTATATGATGGGATGTAATCAGCAAGAAATTAATAAGAAATTCTGCTTGAGTTTATACGTTAGGAATATTTTTCTATTTTACTCTTCTCTGAATTTAACTGCAGATGGTAGTTTCTGATGTTTTAAAGCATTATAAAGAGTTAGAAATGTCTTTTTATTTAATTTTGAGCCTCTTTCTTATATTGACTGTTATTTCAGGCAAAAATATCCTTCAATTAGGTAGGTTCTACTGAGAGACAGTCGTCTGAGTATCAGAATCTGCTTTAGTATACTGCCACATGCAGTATATCCAAGGTCTAAATAAAGACAAAGAGACCTGAGCTTGCTGAAGTTAATGGAAAGAAGACTTTTCTAGAAGAAGAGTCAAAATAATACTACAAAGTATTAAGTGAAAACTAGATAGCATTCAGTTATTGAAGTTCAAATGAAAAAAACACCTATTTAACTTGCAGAAAACAGACGTTTCAAATTCTTCCACTGCCTACCCTCACAGGAACAGATGTCACATGGTGAAATATTTGTAGATGTATTTGTCACTTAAAATAATTTGGGATTCCATGAGTAGGATTCAGCTGCCCAAACTTAGGCACCTAAAGCCAGCTGAGATGCCATGAAGTATCTGAAACACTTGCACAGTGCTGTTGGTATGACACAAGACTTAGGAGCAATCCACATCTTTCTGGAGTTCCCACTGGAGACTGGGCAAGATTTCCCCCAGTGCTCAGCTTGCAGCACTGGTTGAGAGGTTTCTGCTACCTACTTCTTGGACAATAGGAGTGTCAGGAAAGCATTCACCCAGGAAAAGGAAGACCCTTCAATCCTAGAAACTCCTCAAGGTCCCCAGACTTGAGAGAGAGCAGGGAGGCTGTTCAAGATGAGAATACATGAATGCTGAAATGAGGAAAAGAGCCGTCCAAGGAAAGGCTGGCTATGTGGGAGAAAGGGAGGAAGGAAGGAGATAGAAAGAACAGAGGATGGAAGGGAAGGAAGGAAGAAAAGGTAGAGAAGGAAAACATCAGCTTTACCTAGACACCAACATTTATAAAACACTAGCTATTCAAGACTGACATTTTGGCAGCATTTCTGTCGCTGCTAAGCAAAATATGACTCTGCTAATTTTTATTTCTAATATTATTATTGTTATTTTTCTCATATGTAATATTTCAAGTTCCTTTTATACTTGTAATCCTATTTTAATTCTATCTCTTCCTGTATTGCAGACAATTTTGGATTGCTTCTTCTCTTCTTCTTTCAATGTTTATTCATTTTTGTCAGGTCAGAAAATTGTATCTCTTCCTATCATATCTTCATGTCCTTTTGGTCCCTTTGCACTACTTCCCTGTCCTCACTGGAGCTGGCAACATCTTCTTGTTTCACACACATATAGATTATCCTTAACATATTGCTTCTCTCTCCAAATCATTAATAAAGAAGTTAAGTAGTGAAGAAGGCCAAGTCTTGTATATATCCTAACTATAGTTCTTCCTAACGTTAAAATACTGTTGTTTATAATTAATAATTCTGTAACTTCTGTTATGAAAATAGTAATTTATATCTTGAAATATTATAAACCCCTTCTCCATCTGTAATCTCTAGGACTGGTGAGTCATTTGGAATATTCACTTAACGTGGCTATATAGATGCAGTTGTAATCGTTAGGGTATCTTCCACTGAGACTTTCCAAGATCTGCCGAAAGAAATCTTGATGATAGAGACAATCATAGGTCTACCAGAGTTTGATCTGCAACACGCTAGAGTCGTTGGGATCATTTCCCATTATACTGGAAAAAAAACTACGCAATGGCATCCAAGACCAGACTGCTTTAATTTAAATGAGAAATCAGAGGCTTCTGGGATCAGGGTTGTATTATCTCCACAGCTGTAGAGCACGCTTTCATTTTTTCAGCAATCTATTTACAATAAAACTGAAATAATTGAAATTTGCAAGTCTTGTATTATCCTTGGATAATCATTCTTGACAGCAGGAGCTATCGATGTTCTCACCAGAATTTGCATTTTTACTCATATTTCTTTTCTGCTCCATGGTCAGTGTTTCAAGACAGAGACATATTCTGTTGTAGGACTTCTGGTAATAGGTTTTCCTATCAAAAAACATGGATGTAACCATTTATGCCTGTATGAATGTGTTTTTTATGTCATCATTTCCTTGAAAATAATAAGAATTTTTAGATGTGTACCTCACTTATTTTGGAAAGCAAGAATTTGTGGATGCGTTTTGGACATGTGGGGTTTTTTTAATTTGGTCCCAGAAATACTGTGCGAGGACCTTACGCTACATCCCTGAACTTGGTGGGAGTTGTAGCCTTTACTTAATGCCTTTTTGGACAACTTCAAGCATGTGTTAGTAAGCAAGAGCCATGGACTGCTTGTTAATTTCCATCTAGAGTCTGATTCAAAGCCTATTGAATTCACGATTTTCCCCCCCAAGGAATAATCAGCCCAAAGTTAGGTATCATTAAATGCATTAAATCAGATCTATATTGAAATCAGTGATACAGTTTTCCTTGAGGGCAATTAAAAGGAAATGTGAAGCATAAAAAAACCCCAAAACGTAGATAGTACTTCTCAACTTGGTTCATGACATCCGGATACACTTTTTTTTCTATACTTAAAATAGTAAGTTCTCATCTGCTGCAATATTTTTAATAACTTTCTGTATCATCTTTCATTCTGATGCTTTCATAACGTCTAAAAGAGCTTGAGTGATTTGCTGGCTTATCATGTTAAACTCTTCAACAAAAGTACGTTGCTTTGACATTAGAGAACAAGCACAAGACAGTGGAATTCTGCGAACAGCCAACATCTAAAAAAACACAGAAAGCTGAAGCTTGCAATAATTAAATGCACTGTATACATATGTGTATATTTATGTCTTGGTAAGTACAACAAGCAACCATGTGAACAGAAATGAAAGTCAATTCCCACTTAAGGCTGAAATTCTACCCTTATTCCCCTGATCATACAGCATTTGTGAGCTGGAAACCACATCCTCCAAGAGGATTATGATACCCTAAATGTAACTGTTTGCATCACAGCACATCACATAGGGAGCTTTGCTTCCAAATTTTGGCCTCAGACATGACACTGAGTAGCTTTTGCCTGAGTGGTCTGACCTTTCTATTATTGATACAATAGGATGCATTATTAGTTTGGCTTGTAAAAATAATCTCATCTCAGAGGCGCCTTTTGGAACTTAAAACATTGTTGAGGCTGGAAAGTCCAGCAGCTGGGAGGTGAAAAGGACACAGGGAGCGTCAGCTTTCTTCCAACGTGAGCACAGTTTTTTTGACATATTGTAGGGATGGACAGTGAAAAGACTTTGTCTTTTTTGTGGATTTCAAACCTGTAGAGCTAATTGTTTTATCACTGAAAGTTCATTTAATTGCAAAGGGAAGCAGGTCACCCGAACCAGGAAAATTAAAGTCTTTTAAAAAGTTAGTGCTAATGGGAGCCTCCTTGCCCTGCCTGGGAAATAGGTTTATATATTTTCTTACTATTTACTACTGTTGTTGCTAAATAGAGGTCAAATTTTCACATAAAAGGGAAAGATTTATTTAGGATTGAAACTATGTTACACTACAGTACTGTAGGGACAGAAGAAGAAAGTCTGTCTTCCATATATTTCTATTAGAACATTACTGTTCACCATCTCCATATCCTAAGCGACAATTCAAAGAAATAGGACAAAAAACTGGAGCAGCTCAGCTCTTCATAAAGTGAGGACATGAGGGACCCACCATGACTGTTCTGCTCATTGCTACTTATTTTTAAAGGATATCACATGCTCCAAATCCTCACAGAAATGACATTTCTTTGACTTCCATGTGCATCTACAGAGCCAAGGGCTACACACACTCCAATGGACTGTACACTCTAGGCAGATATGGTATGGAAAAGAGGAGAGGGAAAAGTTTGCTTAACATCACGGGGAAGGGTCGGTAGCAAAACAGAAGCAGAAAGCTGGAGCTGGGGGACATCCAGCCCTGTGCTCTGTGCTTTGCAGCCTCTCCTTACCAGGGCAGGTCCATCCTCTCCCCTCTGCATCCTTCCTGGGACTCTAGAGGTGAGCAGCATAACTGAGCTTAGTGGCTGACCCTGTTCCTCCCTTAAGCACTGAGCCATCTTGATGCTGATATTCCTACGCATTATTTTCCCACACAGCAGTGCCAGATTAACATTTAATTTTGTTTCATTAAAAGAAAATTATTTTTAATTATATTTCATTATTTCTCTTAATATTTTCAAGACTGGTACTGGCAGAGGCTTAACAGGATCTCATCCCTTTTTCATTAGAGAGCATCTCTTTGCATTCACCTCACATCGCCATTACGGGCTGTCACATGCTTCATGCACAGCAGTAATGGCCTGGGTAGGCGCTCTCATAAATACCTGCTCATCTCCGCAGCAGTGGTGTAATTGAGGGTAAACACAAATCAGTGGTGTATGCCTACTTCTAGTGTGGCTATTGCAGGTCTCTGCCACTTTTATGGGATTTTTGGGGTGGCTTTTCCTGATTTAACACCAAACTGTTGCTCTAAGGGGAAGAAAAGACTTACTGAAATCATGGCACTTCTGCTGTCCTCTGACCATATTCAACTGTCTTAGCAAGGACTGAGGGATTGTTTGCTCAACAAATATGTAATTCATGGTTTTGAAAGACATCACATCCACCTGGGATTTGGCATTCAGGCTTTTATAAGCAAGTATAATGACACTTTTCTCTGTGATGATGTGTTTTCTAAGGTTTCTGAGATCAGAGAAAGAGCATATCTTTAGTTGTCTTTTAGCCTCTCCCCTGGCCAGGTGTAGTGTGTGACGTTGCTCCTGAAATCCGTTTACTGTGTGTGCACCTCAAAGTTTTGCTGTCTTTTGGCAGTCTTCTGCTCGCTCTTCCATCCTTTTTTACCACATCATTTCAGATGATGAACTCCAGGTTGATGGGAGAGTATGGAGCCTCTCTCTTCTTTCCAGTAAAATAGCTCGATAAAACATACAAACTCTGAGTTGAAGATTCTTTTAGTCCAATATGCTATAGATACTAGGATAAATTCTAAAACAATATTATTTAGAAGAAGAGGTGTGCAGGAACACATTTATAAAGAAAGAACAGATTTATCCCTTTTTGAATCTCATTTATCCATGATTTCTCTCATTTCATGATTCATATGTGGTATTATTTAGGGCACGACTGTACCAGAAAATACAATATATTCAACATTTAATGATAAAAATTTGATACATTTTTGAAACTCTATAAAAAGAGACAATGATCTTAACCACAGAGCATATTAAGATACTGGGGTAGTTCGGTAAGAACATTACAAAATAACTTTTTTCTATCAGTTTCTGTAGTGGCGAGGCGTCTTTCAACTTGAAGAAGTATAGGAGGGAATGATACATACAGTAGGAACCACACCTTGATTTCGAGGATGTTAATTCCTATATTGAGAACACTGGATTATGAAAGTCATCTGTGCATATTAACGTAGGGAATGTCAGAGCATCAAGTAATTTTTGGAACAAAGGAAAACAAAGAACAGAATTGCGCTTCCTGCCTATTTTCCATTTTCTCCTTCACCTCTCCCCACCGAAAGATAAGAGTCAGTGCCTAAAATCCTATGAAGGTCTCTGTATACAGCTGCAGCAGGGAGGGATTTTTATTTTTCTTATTATTTTGACTGCTTGCTCTTTCACAGCAGTGTTTCCTTATTATCTGTGAGGCCAGGAGAAAACCAATATAAATCCGAGTGATATTAAATTCACAGTGTGCTATTTCTCCCCCTAGATCTTTAGGTAGCTTTGACTGGCTTGACAATCGTTAAACAATAAGTACTGTCAAATTTATTTTAAATAATTATACACCAGAAGAGTAACATCAAGAGGTGAATGCCTATAATTCATGCTGTGCCAGTAGCTTTCAATTAAATCTCAATTTGATCTCTTGGAGCATCCTGGCCCAAATTTGCAGTTAATTCTACCTTGAGCTTCAGAATTTAATCAAGCATTTAGGGGTGCAGAAAAGCATTTTTTAGATACTGCAGTGCCCTTGTAATCTTCCACATTGCTGAGATATTTTAATAATTAAAATAAACAAACCTATAAACAGCTTTAGGGTGAGGTTTCTGAGAATGAATCATATTTTATACACGTGTAAATTCTATATATTCACTAAATCAGATGGAGGGACAATATCTGTGTACGTGTTTGTGCAGGTACACGTGTAAAGACACCAACAGGATTTGCAGTGCTGTTTGAATTCTCACTGCAGTTCCTAGATCTGGCTGTGTCAGAAGGTAAGATGGTTTCCACATCCACATCTACCCCATCTAATTTTGTGATTTGTGTGGCTGGATGTCTTAAAACAAAACCAGTATGGAAGGTGCCAAGCTAGAAGCAAACTGTAAATCTTGTTTCTTGCATATGAATAGTTCTTCCATGATCTTTTAGTCACCTCTCTATGCACTTTAACAATACATTTTGAATGATTTCACCATGGTTTACCAAAATTCTTTTTAAGACAAAGAAGAAATTTGTCTTGCAATGGAGAAAATTTTGGAAATACATTGCTGTTGATGGAAAGCATTTAGTGAAGATCTAGTGAGGTACAAAAAGATACTTCTACAAGATATTAGAAAAATCGTGAGAAAATACATAAGAGGAAATGGTAGAAAAACATTTCAAACTTCCAGCAGATAATTCTGAGGTTTTAGTGTCTCACAGGTTTTAAATAGGGTTTTTCCTTCTAACTGAGGGCCAATAAAAATCTGAGGCCTGCTGTATTGTGGGAATAATTAGTAAAAAGTTATGAAACTATGATATGCTGTCTTGTATGGAATCTGCTTTTCCTGTGCTGTATACCTTGTATTTACTTCATCCTTACTAGCAAGATGCAATAGGACGATCTAAGGTGACAATATGAAATAACAACATCTGTACTTGTGTGGCATGGATTTGAACTGCCTAATATTTATGATGTGTACTTCACATCAATACAGAGCACCGCATAACTTTGTGCATTGCTGACAATCTCAGTGTGTAATGAATGCAGGAGTACTTCTGTGATTGTCTCTCTGTGAAACACATTGAAATATCAGAATGAAATGAAGGACATTTTCTTAATCAATTTGCTGACAGCCTGAAGCTTGGTGCTAACAAGAGTTTTGTGACTTGAATGAGTTTTAATCAACCCTTAATGGATAGTTTCTGTGTGCACTGCAGTTATTAGTTACATTCCCTTTGATTCCAGTGATTTGGGTCTTACTGTGAATACATTGCAATATTTCTGAAACACAGACAACTGAATAGGAAGTTCCTATATGCTGTCTACTGGGTAGATAGTTTACCATCCACTTACACACAAATTTAAATCCGTTTCTTCTCAGAAACACAAGTATGCACATAACTTTAAGCCTACAATCTTTTCCAACCAAAACAATACTTCTCACAAGGATTATAGTAGTGGCCAAGATTTAAATGAAATTAAATGCTGAACACACTTATAGTTTTGCTCTTGGGTGTCATTAAGACAGAGCTGGGAAGGATATTTTTCTCATTGGAAACATATTTAGTTTCTTACTTAACTCTTAAGGCAACAATGCTGTTTATTTAGCAGTTATAACTCTCCTTTGTTATGTTTTCTTTTGGTTACTCTGTTCACTTTGCATAATTCCCCTCTTTGCAGACAATTCACTGCAAGAAACAGCGTGTTTTCTTCTGTTTCAGTTTAAGTTTTTGTTCTGCAGTAGCCGTTTTTACACAGAACATCAGATATGTAGGGTTATTAAGTAGATATTAGACATGGTGACCTTAGTCAGCAACAGGAAACTGCCCAAGGGAGAATAACTCTGTAGGGATTGGACAAACCTCCACAGTCTGTGTGTAGAAGAGATATTTTCCCGCCAGCTTTGAGTAGGCACTTCTGGAGGGAAAGATGTGTAGGAAGTTTGGATTAAACCCTCTGGATGAGTTAGTGGCTGTGGGATTCAGAAGTGTACATTTCCTACCTGAACGCGTCTTCCCCGACACCTAGTCTAACAGTCTCAACTCTGAGTAATCAAGGGAGACAGGCAATGAAATGCCTCGGTTCATGTCATTGCGATTTAGAGATCTAAAAGAGGTCAGCGAAGTCAAGCTATAAAAGTGCCTGTTTTTCTAAAGTTAGATCTAAAGTGAGACCAGGATTCCATTGTATGGCTTATAGTTTAAAGAGATTTTGGTAATGTCTAGTCACCAGGTGACTCAGGGGGGCTTGCAAGAGCAACTCAGCCTCGGATTGCCTTGAGGCCTTATCTCAGTGTTGACCCATGAGGAGTTGTGTAGATAGCTCAGCCCTGAGTTGTACAGTAGGTCTGTCTAAACAGTGCAGTGCTGCATCATACAAAGAATCAAAACCTGACTTGACCTTTGAAATCCTTCAATAAATAATATGCCCTGCGTCCCGATTAAACCACTATTCAGTTCCCTAAAAGTAAGATAAAGGTAAGCAAGAGGGTTTCCATATGGTTTCAATGGGCCCAAACAATACAGAGATATGCAAAAGACAGAGCATACAGAAGTAAACCTCACCCATGGATAAATAAAGAGGAAACACTACTAAAGCCAAACACCCCAGGTGATATTATCCACTCAGGCACACTTCTGCCCACCATCATGTAAATCAGGGATAAAAACCCTAAGATAGAGGCTGGAAATTGGAAGTTGCTTCTCCAGCTATGCAAATGAGGAGACCCTTCCCCCTTGGTCAGGATGCCCGCCAAGGTAACCTAGAGACAGCCTTTACTTGGAGGAGTAAGTGAATGCTTAGCATGCTTTAAGTCTGTAGTCGCAGGTGATTGACTAACACAGTAGTAGTAGTAGTAGTATTTAATGTGCTTGTTAGCTGTGATAAAGTGTTCCATGAATCACCTCTGAGTTGTAATAGCAAATATTGGGACTTGCCTGAGGGTGGTAATTGTGAGTTTTGTGGATGGCCTGTGAGTTGTGGTGAATTGCCTGCGTGCATTTCGTTAATCTCTTGTGGTTGTAATAGTGTAGTCTTGCTTTTAAACCATAATAGCGCATTTCTCCATTGTATCCATAAAACCTGTAGTAGCGACATATTGAATCTGCTCATGTTGTTTAAATAAATTGTTAGTTTGAACCCTGCAGCCAAGTCTCTTTCGTCACATCCATTTCTCATGTCTTTACGGACCAGCAAAGGGACTCTCTAAACAATATCCATCATAAATACAATTTGTATTACAATCATTGGATCCAGAAGGTTTGCTTATCACATGGCACCTTTTCTTCACCAAAAAGGACAGTCCTGAGCATCCTGAAGCTTTTTTAAAATTCAAGTATGATAAGGTACTTTTTAAAAATAGAATTAATTCATCCAGTGATGTCTCGGAGTTCTGATGTCCTTCCATCTGAAGACACTTCAATGTGCATATCCTATCAGTATTATGTAAATGACTGTTCTAAGGAAGGGTATGCTCTGAGTATCCTGTTGACATTGCTCCATTTTGTTAAAAGCTTCATATTCCCCTGGAAAATAGACTAGATTGTAGGTATCTGACTTCTCAGGAGAATGAACCTGACACAAGGATTCTGTGAGGTCATTCTTCCTCAGTTCTTCCCTCTAGTGTTGTTCTACTTTGCATTAAATGCTTTAAAGTCTTTTGAGACAAAGATAATTGCGCCTTATTAGGGTAATCAGGATTTATGTTCTAGAAATGGGGCACCTGTTTTTCATTTCAATGCTAATGAATGTTTAATTTGCATGTTGTAGGACACCATCCATGGGTGAAACCCAAAAGAGTAAAATTTTCCCACAAGTGGATAAAATACACTGTGGTGGACACTCAGCCAAGAGATTCAATCTGTTTTCTTCATCTCCCTGACAGAAAATTGAACCCACTGTTTCTTTCAGCTGGGAGACTGCCTTTGCTAGCAGACCAAGGTGACTCCAGGTTTCATTTTGATTTATTTTGTACAAGTAACTAACAGAGCGTGGATTTTTTGCAGTGCAAAGAAACAACAAAACTAAACTAAATGCAGGTTTTACTGTTCCTTCTCCTCTCCCCTCCCCTTCTCTTTCTCAGTTCAGCACTCACGCCAAAGAATAACTAATTCAGGCAGACGTTAATCATCGTGATTAGATCACAAAAGATGGCTAAAGAGCCATTGGAAATCAATCCAGAGTCACCACTACCACTACGGATTAATTCCATTTTCATAACTCTGTGTGAATCTTTTGCAGCTGAGTTTGTTTTGGTTTTGTATGTGAATGTAGCCTTAATGCAGATCCCATATATTTGTGATTTCCTGTGCATATAGGTTAGCTTTCTGCATATGCAAAACGTCAGTTTATGTCTTATTGTTCTTATTGTTTTCATGTATTTCCTGTACCTTTTTTTCTCCTCACTCCTATCTACAAGCAGAATTATTCAAAAGATAAGTCTAAATGTCAAAACTTCTGTATATTTTTTTTTTCAGAATTGTTCATTTTTACCTAAAAACATAGCTCCTGAAATATGCACTGGACCTAAACAGTGATAAAAAACCAAGCAAAATAAAAAAAATAAAGCAAAAAAAAAAAGAAAATAATCTTACTGACATTTCCCTGAAAATTGAATGTTCTTTTTATACAAACACCGAAGAGTGGTTTCATTACTGAGTGTCAGGGGGTCACACAATAGCAAAAGCTTCTGCATGTCACTCAATCTACACTTCATAATTTTTCCAACAGAAACTTGCTTTGTATAGGGGAAAAAGAAAGTACTAGGGTAGGTGTAATGTTAAACGAACAATAAACAAGCAAGACAGTTGTAAAGGTGCTATAATACCTTCATTAACTGCATGGACAATAGGATCAGAGTATGCCTGCTGAAGATGTAAAAAAATACTGTATATTGCCAAATCCTAAAAATAATTCACTACCAATCAGATGCTGCACTACAGCAGCCAGGTCTGCAAAAGCATCATCTTTTTGTTTCTATTAGCTAATCACACCTACAATATTATCTTCACTGTAGGTCTGAAATGGGATTGCTAGACAAGCTGACAATCTAGTATTATAGCTTCAAGTCTGAGGTCTCAGAGACCAACCTAGCAGTGCCATTAAGTCCAAATTCCTGGAAGATTGTAATTACATGAGAATGTTAGCTTTTCATTGAAAGCCAGCATAGAAATGTATTGGCTAGAGTGGACGAGGGGAAAACCTTAAAAAATCTAAGCCTAAATGCTTAAAAGTCAGAAACTAAATGAAAAAAAAAATCAAAACAAAACAAAAATCATAGCACCTTCTTTTCTTACCAGACCAGAAGTATTGTCTTGCCTCAATTTTCACCTCTATTGCTTCATTTTTAATCATATCTTTACCCTTAACCTGCTATGTTTTATATGCAAGTTTGCTGATGACACCAAGCTGGGAG
>NW_010172737.1:14381-21277 GCF_000695765.1 Mesitornis unicolor | reverse complement strand
CGAGACGCACGGCGGAGGAGAGCTGAGGCCGGCAGTTGGCCCAGGTCGGGTGCTTAAGTCGGCGTCCCCGGAGGGAGGTCGTCCCCGTTCTCGGTGAGGTGTTGCCTTCCCCGGGGCGCCTGCCTGTGCGTGCGTCCTAAGGCGGGCGAGTGTCTCCCCGCAGGCCTCCCTGCCCGTCATCCTCTTCCCTGAGGAGAACGCGGGGATTTCAAGAAGGGGTGAGAAAAGGGATGGTCTGGCTGTAAATGTCACCTGCAGGCCTCGAACAGGAGGTCTGGGAGCCGGTGGGGTGCTGAGTAGGGAGGGAGTTCACCCTCGAAGCCTCCCGGCGGTGCAGGGAGGGCCGATGGCGTTTTGGCGAGCTGCGGCGGGAGCGCGGGGATAGAAATACGTCGTGTTGTTTTAAAAGCGTGGCGCTACCCGGTAACGTATGTGGGGTGGGAGGGAGGAACTTCATATGTTAGAAGAGACTGAAGGTAGGCCTTTGGAAAGGAAGCAGGCGGTACTCTGTGTTAAACCGAAAGAGCCTAGGGCGAAACCGAAGATCACTCAGGAAAGGAAGAAACGTGGGTCAGCTACCCACCAGCCGCTGCTGCGCACTCCGAAATACCGCAGGCGTTTCCTGCTCGGTAACAGCTCGGGGCTGAGAAGTGTCTGCAGGGATAAGGTGTGCGTCGCCGCACCGCAGGTCTTTAGTCTTGCGAGTATGATGAGATAGATACCACAGTGACTCCTTTTGCCGCCTGGTTTTAGGTTGGGTGGTCCAGCAGCACAAGTTGTGTAGCCTTATGGTAGGTAGATAACACTGTGGAGTGCGAGTGTTAAAAGTAAGTCTTGTTCTCAAAAGCCTGCATTAAGTAGGGCAGCTGTTGTTGCTAGGTGGATTTTAGTAGTTCAACAAAACATCTGTATTGTGGTTCTCTTGAAATAAAAAGAGCTGTTTCTTAGAATACTCCAATTTCAACCTGTTCAGACCATTTGCTAGAGAAATTTTTTGAAGATTGTGAATGTCAGGTAGAGGTGGTTTTCTGTTGCTTCTTTTTTCACAGGTTAGAAAATATGTTTGGGATTCTCTTGCTTCTGCCTTCATGTATGTTATATTCTGTTGTCTCCTATTTTCAGTACTGAGTAGAGAAATTCTGTAAACACAGGTAGGTGCAGAAAACCTGGAGCCCAGGCCAGCTGATTTACCTATTAGTGGGGAACAGGCTTTCTAGTTAGTGTTATGCTTCAGTGGCTGGATTAAGAGTGGTGATTTGATCTTCTGTGGAATCCCATGGTGTAATTCTAGGTCTTACTAGCCTTTGAGCTGTGGCTGCTGCCAAAGAGATGCAATCTTGTCTTCCGCTGGTTGTGTTTGTATACCCTTGTGGGAAGCTGGACTGGGGAGCCAGTGTGATTTAAATAAGTTTTGGGGTTTTTTTTTAATGGTTTAAATTTAAGTAGTTCCCCAGTCTTCTGAGAATCATGCAGAGCACAGTAGGACCTCTTGATGATCCTTCAGGGTGGAGTGGTTTATGCTGCTTTAAATCGTTTACACAAAGCAGTCTTTTGTCACAGTACTTCCAAAAGATCCTAATAACTTGGCCTTATTTGTGAAGTGTGTGAGACCAAAATTTGTGGCTTTGCCGTGTGATCTCTGTAAGACTGCTGTGCAGCTGGATTTACTGTTCTGTTTAAAAATATTTCACTGGCTAAACAAGATGTTCTGTAATCGTGTATCGTTATAATTTGTGGTTCTGAATTCAGCTATTTGTGGAATTTTTTTTATCTGACCAGGTCCAGATCATAAACCTAAGAAGGTTTTTTTTGAAGAGTTTTAATTATTCTGTTCACTTGAGACTTAAATTGCTACAAAACTGTATCTTTTCTTTGAAAAGTTTTCATATTTAGTGTCAGATGATATAGTTGTAGTTAGCATGAAACCTTTTTTTCATATAAAATTTGAGTAATATGATTTCTTGCCAAGTCTTTCAGCTACAAAATAACATGGCTGGATTAATTCTTTGTTTTTGTACGCAATTGATAAGTTGTACTTTAGTAAAATGGAAATCAGACATTAATTCTCCAAAGTTGCTTTTCCTTTACCTTGCAGAGATAACTAGCATCATAATGACTCACTGCTTACACTAATTGCTGTAAAATCCGTTACATGCTTTATGTGCCCTTTGGAGGGAAAATAATATAATTTTGTTCTGGTTTAGCTAGGATGTAATCACAGAATCAATTTTCTATTCAGGAAAACTGCATTCTTGAGAAGACTGCATCATGCGATTTGAGGGAAACAAAGTTGATAAGACACTTTTCGTTTGTGGCCAGTATTGGTGTGCAGGTTGCCATAGTGATCAGGGACTTAAGCGGCTTTGAGTTAGCCAGATGCAGAAGCTAGAAGGAGTGAAAGCCAGGACAGATGACCTAAGCTGGCCAACAGAATTATTCCATACCATGAATACTCACTATAAATTGGGGAGTTTGCTGCGGACAGCCCTTTCCTTTCTGTTTGCTAACCCTGGAGTGTCTCGCCCATCATTCTGCTCGTGAGGCCTGCTCTCCTGTTTGTTGTGAGCGTTGCGTTTTCACCGGAGCTGTTGTGCTTGCAGTGCTTGACATCTAGCATTCACTGCTGGGAGTACATGGCTCATGACCACTACATGGGCTCAGTATAACTTTGTGTACTTTATATTATACTAATATTAGCTTTTTATTATTATTTTATTAAATCTATTTCTGTTTCAATCCATGAGTCTCCTTTCCTTTTCCGTAATTCCCCTTCTCAGGTAGGGAGGGGTCATTGGGTGATAGAACTACTAAATGGAGACAGATTTATTTGTAATAGATTTTTTTTTTAAATTTCTAATTTATAATATTCTACCAACTCCATTTTTTGTAGGAGAGCATTATCTTCGTTCTTACCTAAAGTAAGCTTTCTGTCCAGTTGCTTCAGTACCTCCTCATCAGTATTTAATTTCACAGAGTCACAGTCTGGTAGGGGTTGTGAGGGAGCTCTGAAGATCATCTGGTCCAACCCCCATGTTAGAGCAGGATCACCTAGAGAAGGTCACACAGGAACATGTCCAGGCAGGTTTAGAATGTCTCCAGAGAAGGAGACAACAGCCTGTCTAAGTCTTGCTGAATGGCAGCACAGCCTTCTGGAGTGTCAGCCACTGCTCCCAGCTTTGTATCACCAGCAAACTTGCTGAGGGTGCCCTCTGTCCCATTGGCCAAGTCATTGATGAATATATTAAACAGAGCTGGACCCAGTACTGACCCCTGAGGTACACCACTAGACACAGGCCTCCAAGTAGACTCTGCCCCACTGACCACAATTCTGAGTTCTGCCCTCCAGCCAGTTCCCAGTCCACCTCACTATCCAACCATCCAACCCGCACTTCTTCAGTTTGGCTGTGGGGATGTCAAGGCAGATGGTGATGGTGAAGTGCTGAAGTCAAGGTAGACCACATCCACTGCCCTTCCTTCATCAGCCCATCCAGTTATGCCATTGGAAAGGGCTATCAGATTGGTCGAGCATGGCTTCCCCCGGTGAATCCATGTTGACTGACTGCTCCTGATAATCCTCGTTTCCTTGACATGCTTTGAGGTGGCACCAGGACCAAGCTGTTCCAACACCTTTCCAGGGATGGAGGCGAGGGTGACTGGTCTGTAGTTACCTGGGTTCCCCTTCTTGCCCTTTTTGAAGACTGGAGTGATGCTGGCTTTCTCCAGTCCTCAGACACCTCTCCTGTTCTCCAGGGCTTTTCAAAGATGATAGAGGGAGGCCTAGCAATGACCTCTGCCAGATCCCTCAGTACTCGTGGGTGCCTCCCATCAGAGCCCATGGATTTGTAGATGTCCAGCTTACTTAACTGTTCTCTAACCCAGTCCTCTTCAGCTGAGGCAGGGTCTTTTCGCTGACTTCCTTTGTGGTCTCAAAGGTCTGGGACTCCTGAGGGCTGGCCTTAGCATTAAAGACAGAGGCAAAGGCGGCATTAATGACTCTGCCTTCTAGGTATCCCCCATCACCAGGGCACCCGCTTCATTCAGTAGCAGGCTCATGTTTCCTCTAGCTTTGCTTTTGCCTCCAGTGTACTTGAAGAAGCCTTTCTTGTTGTCCTTGACCGCCCTTGCCAGGTTTAATTCTAAGGAGGCCTCGGCTTTCCTTGTGGCATCCCTACATCCTCTGACAACATTCTTGTATTCCTCCTGAGTGGTCAGCCTCTTCTTCCATGTTCTATAAACTTCTGTCTTCCACTTGAGTTTATCCAGTAGCTCCCTGCTCAGCCATGCGGGTCTCCTGGCTCCCTTACTCGATTTCCTACTCATTGGGATGGTCCGATCTTGAGCTTGGAGGAAGCGGCACTTGAATATTAACCAACTCTCTTGAGTCCCCCTACTTTCAAGTGTCCTGTCCCATGGGATTTCTCCAAGCAGTTCCTTGAAGGGGCCAAAGTTAGCCCTTCTGAAGTCTAGGGTTGTGATGGAAGGCTTCACTAATCTATCTCCCTCTCACACTCCGTGAATTTCCTTAACCTTTCCACTTACTCTTTCAGCTCTGCCACCAGGCTGAGCAGATTGTTTACCTGGTCACACTGCACACAGGTGTTGTATCTTCTGCCTTCTGGTATGAGCAACAGGCATCCCTGCAACTGGAGATCTGGACAGCTGCATGTTTGTATGGGATCTCTGTCTGGGTCACCACATTGCTTCTGGCAACTGATTTCAAGTGAGTAGAAACCATGTCTGGTCCTCTTCTGGGGGTTGATGACCACTGGTTGAATTGGCCTCTAGAGCCAGGAGTGGATACCCTGCCCGCACTCCTTCCCTGCACACCCTGCCCATGTGAACTGCGGCATTTAAAAAAGAAAAAAAAAACAAACAAAAAAACCCAACAAAAACACCACCAACAACCAAAACCCCACATTTTAGATGCTTTAAAGCAACTTTTCTATTGTGAGACTATTGCAGCTTACATGGGTATCCTGAAGTGAGATGGAGTGAGATACGGAATGTTTTAACCAGATCTTTTTTGTCCCATATTTTTGGTGTTTACAGCCCTTCAGAGTAAGTGGTGACTAGGTATATGGGTATAAAGGACTGTCAGGAATTTCTCTAGCAGCAGTGCTGCTAAGGAAAACTTAATTGTGTGTGTGTTTCTGTTGTTGCTTGAATTTACTATCAAATGTGGCTAAACACCACGACTTTAATCTCTAGTGCTGTTGATTGTTGTTGCAAAAACAGGTGGTAAAAAGACTTGGTTTTCAACTGCCATTTCAGTTTTGACCTACTTCTGTGTGAACTCTGATTCCTGTTACTTGTTTTAAGTAATACAAATTGAAGATCACTGTTGCTTAGAATTTAATTTTTGTGCAACTGATTCTATGCATTTTTTAATTTTTTTTTCCACACAGGTGTGGAAAAATGGCAAAGAGAATTGCAGAGAAGGAACTGACTGACAGAAACTGGGATCAAGAGGATGAAGCTGAGGAGGTAAGATCATAGAATCATAGAATGTATTGGGTCGGAAGGGACCTTTAAAGATCATCTGGTCCAACCCCCTGCAGTAAGCAGGGACAGTGTTACTAGATCAGGTTGCAGAGCCCCATCAAGCCTGACCTTGAATATCTACAGGGATGGGTCCTCCACCACCTCTCCAGGCAATCTGTTCCAGTGATCTATCACCCTCATATTGAAGAACTTTTTCCTAATATCCAACGTATATCTACTCTTTTCTAGTTTAAAACCATCACACCTTGTCCTATCACTGCATGTCCTAGTGAACAGTATTTACCCAGATTTCTTTCAGGTATTGGAAGGTTGCTATAAGGTCCCCCTGGAGCCTTCTCTTCTCCAGGATAAACAACCCCAGCTCTCTCAGCCTGTCTTCATAGGATATGCTAAGATATACTTAAAATTTCCCTCGGCCCCATCTCTGCAGGTAATAGGGTAGTTATTTACATGTGCTATTTATGGTGTGGATAAAATCTACAGTAAAACTGGTTAAAAGTGTAGCAATTAAAGATAATTCTATTTCAGAGATTTTTTTCTTTATTTTTTTATATATATTTTTTTTAATAATAAGGCTTCCAGTATGTGCACACAAGGCAAAGCAGCTTTTAACAGTTAAAATTACATCAGCAGCTTAGGGGAAAGGAACTTTACATTTCTAATGGGAACTCCAGGCTTGTTAAAATGCATAATGCTTTTGAACTCTTCAAATGAGCGATGGGTATTTATTAAGTTCACAAGAAAAGTGGTTTTGATTTCTTGAGATTGTTGACTCTAGGCTTTAGTGACAGAACACAGTCTAGTTAAACTTACTTCATGTCTCCTGGCCTTTTTTCTTTAAAGGTCAGTAATAGTTAATATCAGAAATATGTTAATTTGGAGTGCTTAGCTGAATGTCCCTACACAGCCAGAGGAATTAAGCAAACAGTCAAATGATACATTCCATCTGATTGTAGAAAGAGACTTTCATGTTTAGTGCCTTATACTTGTTTATGGCTTATGTATTATCTCTAAACAAGCTGTGCTAGCTTCTGTGCTACTAAAAGTATTATATGTTTGGGCTGATAAAATTTGAAAAGGAAAACTAACAGTACTCTTCCAGAAATTTGAATATAAGAAAACTTGATTTCCTCATTTATTGCAGGATAGTAATTAGTCATTAGCTGCCTTTGCTAATGCTTGAACTGCAGCAGACTGCAGGAGATTGAGAGAGTGCATCTCAATATACTTTCTCCAAACTGAAGATTGTTTGAAACAGTGCAATAAGGAAAAAACAAATTGAGATTGCAAAAAGGGAAATGTAATGCCAGACAAGACAGAGTTTTGAAAGTATCGACTAATTGTCCAAGTAGCTGGCAAGCTACTCACAGTGCTGTATTTTCACAGAATGTTAG
>NW_010172737.1:2586-14350 GCF_000695765.1 Mesitornis unicolor | reverse complement strand
CGGAAGAGCTGCTGTCAGCCATCTCTTCAGACTATGATGACTTTATGCATTCTGAGAATTTCACTAATGATTCCATAACTACTTCTTATAGGTGGGAACATTCTCAGTAGCTAGCGAGGAAGTCCTGAAGAACAGAGCTATTAAAAAAGCAAAGCGCCGAAATGTTGGATCAGAGGTAATGTAATCACTGAGCATTAGTGTTAGAGTTTGACTCAGTTGCAAAGTACAATACTGGTGCTCAGGTTTTTACTTATTTGGGCTTGTAATAATACTGTATAAAGCTATCATTTAGAAGGTATATGCAATTAGTCAGTTCATACATGCAAATTAATTTTTACTTACTGGTTCATAACAAGAATAAGTGTAGAACAAAAATTGGGTAATGCTAGTATTGATTGAGTGAAGAGAGGTGTATTTTTAAAGTATAAATACGGAGTGTTTCAGACACTGTCTTCTACAGGTAGGTAAAATAGCATTTGAACTGCTTCAGTTTCATTCTTTGCAGAGATGGAAGCCTAGAAATCGAAAGTTGCTAGTTACCCATACTGGAGGGCTGAGCAATGTCTCAGGCAGATGCTAAATAAGTAAAAGCCAAAATATTAAGCTGGTCTGAGAATGAAAAATGTCTTTTAAGAATACTGCAGCTTTTTTTCTCTTTCCCCAGTGAAGAGCTTTAGTGCCACCTACTCTTTGCAGTAACAAATTGAGAATTGAAAGAAAGTTGACCTTTGTTACAGGTTTAGTCCCTGTGAAAGCATTAACCCAGTCCAACTAAACTATAGTCCTTTCAAAAATCCCTGACAGGTGCTTTCTATGAAACATTCTTTCCATGGGACAAGCATCACGTTAGAATAGGACAGAAAACCTACCACTCAAATTGCTTCTGGTTTGAATGGGACTTGGCACAGTTAGGGGCTAAATAGTTCTCATGTATTTTTGATTTTCCTTTTGGTGTCCAAGCAATATAAATGAGGAAGCTGTCCTGTCCCACTTAGACCTATAGTAGTTTTAACCACAAATATGTTAGAGAATGCAGTTACTTGAAGGATTGTACTGGGAAGAGGTGATGCAAGAAATAAACCACAGCTTGAACAGGAGAGATTCAGGGGCAAATGGAGTGAGCAGACTAGAACTGGTTGAGAAAGTAGACCGGATGATTGTAGAAGGAGGATTGGAGGTTGGAAATCAGCTGTTAGAGAACAAAGCTGGAAAGAAGAGCTAGGATAGGCTGGGCGAAGTCTAAAAAGCAGAAGAGATGGCAGGACAGCTGAGGTTGCATAAGAAACCTGTAAATACTTAGAAAAAGGTAAACTTGAAATTTATTTTTATGCTTAAATGGAGCAAGCAGAATGCTGCAAAGAAAAAGACTGCATTTAACTTGAATGTCCAGAGAGAGAGAGGTAGGTAGGACTGATCAAAGAGAGACAGAATAAAAATAGCTAGCTGAAAATGAGAAACAGGACCAGAGCGGAAAAGGTAAAGGACAAAGGGAAACAAAAAGAGCCCATACCCACAAGGCCAGATACTGGAATAGAACCTTAAATTCATGAGTTTTGCTATTTCTTCAGTGGCAAGAGCAGATGAAACTCAAAAGGAATTCACCTTTTCTTCTGATGGCTTTCCAAACACATTGAAAGTCCACTTCCAGTAATAAGTGCTCATTACCTCCGAAGACATTATATGTAGTACCTAAAAGTGCCAGTGCCTATTTGCATGTTAATCACACTATGTCTTTTAAAAAGATGTGAGAAACAACCATATTATTTTACGGTATAGTAAAGATAGTGTTCAGAACTAGGTAATGAAAAGGCTGCAGAAAGTGTACATACTACGTTATCAAGTACAGTCTGTCTTCTCCCATCAGCCACATTAGACTATTTTGGGCAAATCACTAGAACACTACACTGGTGACTACAAAGTATGCTGCTTTGATGAGTGACTTGAAGTGTTGGACTCTAATTGCGATTGTAAATGCTAAAAGTTGCTGAAAGTAAGCCTGGAGTTATATATCGCTCTGTAATTACTGAAAACAAACAAGATGCTATGAATGTCAAATAGGTAGTCAAACACATCCGCTGTTCTGAACAACTTCCTAGTATCCACTTCCTAGATCTAGTTTATTTTCATACCAGACATCTGAGTCCTTTAAAAATAGCAGCAATATGTGTCATAAGGAAGCTATTAACTTTGTTTACATAGCTGGCTTAAGGTAATGCACAAAATGACACACTAAACCAGGGTAAAATAAAGGGAATATCAAGTGGGGATAGGATTTTTGTGGAGGAGACATATATAATTGGTTGTCGTCTTTCTTTTTTTCTTTTTTCTCTCCCCAGTCTGAAAGTGGAGGAGCTTTTAAAGGGTTTAAAGGTTTTATGTTGCCTTCTGGAAAAGGAGGTGGCTTCAGCGGATTTGGTAATGGTGCAGCAGTCAAGCCTTTAGAAGGGCTGTCTAATGGAAGCAGCAGTGTCTCTAGCACTCCTTCTTTCAGCAGTTTAAAGACCACCTCTGAAACACAATCAGCATTTGGTAAGTTCTAAATAAGCATACATATATCAACAAATTCAGCCATCATATCTCTAGGGTTGTTATAATAGTGGAAAAAAAACAAATCCAAACAACCTTGTAGTTCTGTTTAAAGGTTTTGAGATGCTATTTCTCAAAATTATTTTAGACTGCTGGAGGAACAAGTTATCAAATGCATGCAGTTTTAAGAGGTGGAGACTCAATTCATATTTGATAAAATACTGGAGGTAAAAGCTTTATAGGCACAAATGAGAATGGAAGACATTGGCCTAAGACACTCTCCATAACATGTTCCACTTAAGTAATTGTCCCAATTTGCTGAATTTAATCAAGAAGGGGAAAAAAAGCTAATGGAAAGTGTCCATTTAGTAGGACTGCAGTTTCCTTGTGTGATTTTTTTTTTAAGGTCTTTTTTCTGTGTTTTTCCAGTTCTTGATAAACACGTGCTGCGTAACTGAAGTCTTAACCTTTTTTCCCCTGTACATTTTAAATTGCAAACAATCTTACTAGAATTTTATCTGTTACATTTATATCTGCATTTTAAGACAGTTAAAATATTTTGGCAGTTCTAACTCTAGTCTCATGCTTTGGTTGTCCCTGAAGAGTATTAGTTCTGTCCCTGTGTGTTGGAGACACAAAAAGGTTAACCATGCCGCACTGTTTTAGAGTCGGCATGCCACAGAATAGAAATGATAGAGTTTGAAGTAACCAAGATTTCAGTGAGCTTAACTAAATTAGGAGAAATAGTTAATGAGGATTTTCTTAATTTGCTTATTACATTTTTTTATATGGAAACCACTCAAAACCATGCAGATTCATGGGTTAGTGTGTTGGGAGTTTTTTTTTAAAGCACTTTTAGTGAGAGAACTGAGTATTTTGTTTTAATAACTGTTACAGCTTGGTAAAGCTTGAATTAAGATATTTGGGGGTTTTGGTGAAACGCAGAACTTTTATTTTTTCAATATTTTTCTGTACAAGATTTCTTTGGATTTTTTTTTAAATACAACTGTGTGGTCTATCTACTTTGTCTATTCCTGAAATAACTAACTTTTCTAAACTCAGCGAGCGTAGGTCTGTTTCACAGCATTGTTTTTCTACTTGTACCACAGTATCTGGTGCATGGTGTTTTGATCCAAGAGAAGGTACATAACTGAGCAAGAATGAGTTACTTGATAAAGAAACAGAGAACATTAGTTATGCATTTATGAAAACTCTGCTTTCTGGGGAAAAAAATAAATGTTCTAAACCATGTTTTTCTTCTAACAGGCTCCACAATGTCAAATGGTCCTACTACTACTGCTTTTACTGAGAAGGCGGCTGCAAGCCCAAAAGCTAATGGTGGCAGCCAACCATCCTCATCTGGCTATGCTCAGAGTAAAGTTTGCAGCTCTGGTGTTTACCACAAACAGTTGGCAGCTTTAAACTGCTCTGTGCGTGACTGGATAGTTAAGCACGTAAACACAAACCCACTCTGTGACCTGACACCCATCTTTAGAGACTACGAGAAGTATTTAGCAAATATTGAACAGCAACATGGAGGCAGTAGCGATAGCGGCTCTGAAAATGAAAGCAACAAGACACCTGGCTCTCAGGCTGTTTCTGCATTTGGGAATTCAAAGCTACAGCAAGGATCAACATTTTTGTTTAACAACAAAACTGAGGATACCTCGGACAAAAAACCTGAAACTGCATCAGAGAAAAAAGACCCATCATTAGGAGCTACATCAGCCGTCTCATTCAATTTTGGCAAGAGTGTCGACAGTTCTGTTTTGGGTTCCCTTGGTTCAGGAACACTTAGTAGTTTCTCATTTTCTCCTGGGAATTCAGGATTGTTTGGAAAAGACACGAATCAGGCTAAGTCTGTTCCTGCAGTATCCACCAATGTATTGGAAACTCAGACAGAAAGTGGCAGTAGTGATGATAAAGGTAAATTCCATTTAAAATTATGATTTTGATGGTAAGCTGTGAATGTTACCTGACTTTAAGAATACTGCAAAGGTGAAGTGATATGAAGTTGAACTAGATCACAATTATTCTTGAATTTGAAAGTGCAAAACTGTACCACTAATCTAGAAATACCTCAGTCTTGCATACTGTTTAAGTAACACTAAAAGCATATGGTTATCAAAACCTATGTATTTCTGTCAGGTTTATACTTTCTGTAATAGAAAATAATTCTTTAACTGAATACAAGACTTGGAAAAAATGAAATTTAAAGCAACTGGTATGTTCATCTTTAAGCCTGCAGGACATTTCAGTCCTGCTGCTTTTCCCAGTAGGTTTATCAAGAGATCCCTTCAGTAAAATGCATAAGATTTAGAACAACTTCATACATCTCATTTAACAGACTGCAAGGCCAGTGAAGTTACATACTACCTGACAGTTTTACTCTGCTCTTTACCTAAGCTGCTAGAAATCCTAGCAGTTGAGGGACATATGCTCCCAACATTAACATATTGAAACTTTTTATTTAAAGGAGGAGAAGAGGAAGAAGAAGAGCCACCAAAAGTCATTGTTAATGAAATAAAAGAGGATGATGCTTTCTACTCAAAGAAGTAAGTGACTTTAACTTGGAATAGTGGATAAAATTATAACTTGGAGAATAAAATGGACACCTGCATATTGCTATTCTTCACTATTGCAGTGCATAAATAATGATGTGTTTGACTTCCTAGTTAACATAGCTTATTAGGAAGCCATATATAGAATATGAAGTTCCACTTGCAAAAAGTTAATTACAGACAAAAATGTGTAAGATCTTACTAAAATTCTTGTCTGTCTTGGACACAGCACTAAGAGCTAGTTTGTGTTCTACTTGTGATCAGTTTTTTAGAAATGAAGATGTTTCTGCCTTCATCAGGTTTTATAAGTTTAACTTGTAGGGCTTGTACCGGGGAAATAATGTACTGTGCTTCTGAAAAATCAGTCAGGTGCTCAGCTATTTGCGCAGCCTAAAATAAGACTCTTCAATTGGATAATGCTGACTATTGTGTGAAGGAGTGAACAAGTTGTACTTTTAAGTTCAGAATGACTTGCTTTACCAGAAGCAGTTTTTCAAAGCATGTTCAGTAGTCCAAGTAATTGCATCTCTGCTTAACACTTAGCACAGAATTTGTCCTTATACAGAAACTCATTTGCTCTCATTTGAGAGAAGGTATGTGCTAATTTATGAAGAATGGCATTAGGTATATTAGAGGTGCACTTAAAAAAAGATTTTTAGATTTTACATAAAAGTCCTATTATAACTTCAGAATGATACAGCAAGTTCTTACGGTTTTGTAATTAGTGTTTTTAAACAGTAGCTTGGTTATTACTCCTTGTAGACCTCGAGTACAAGTTGCTGTGCATTTTACTTTTCCCTGAAAGGAATACATTTGTCATTTCAGTACTGAAAGAAATAATTAACTTTCTCTTTCTGAACTGGCAGTACTATATGTTAGCACATGAAACGAGGTCAAGAAGAATAAAGATTTATGCTACTCACAGTGTGTTAACTCCTGATTATTTTGAAACTTTGAATCAGATGTATACCTACATATGTGTGTGTTTGTATTTAGGAGATGTCTTTGTGCAGGTATGTAGAGACTAAATACAAACAAGCTTGGTTTTTTGTTGTTCTTTCTCACAGGTGCAAACTGTTCTACAAAAAGGATAATGAATTTAAAGAAAAAGGTGTAGGAACATTACACTTAAAACCAGCAGGAAATGAAAAAACTCAACTCCTAGTCCGAGCAGATACTAATTTAGGTAAGTACATTTCTTCTGGTAGCAAGTCTTGATGCGACATTCCCAGCTAAGCATTAGGATTTTTTTTATTACACACCGTAATAGCTGCTATTAGTGAAAAACTTTCTACTTTTTTTTTAAAAATAACTTTAAGTATTGAACAAGTAATTGTATGCCTTTAATTGAGTATTACAAAATAATGCACGTGAAGCAGTGCAAGGCAGTAAAAAGTTATGGTGTATGTTTGGGCATTTCCTCTCCCTCCCTCTGCCTGCCCTTTTTTTAGGTAGCTTTTCTCTATCCCTGACTTCTTGAGTGGCTTTGAAGCCATCTCAATGGCTTGAGATCCTCAGTGAAGTGTACTTGTACTGGGTGTGATGAATGAAGAGGAACAAATTTTGGGCTAAGCTGCAGGCCAACAGTCATTTGTCTGCAATTCATCCTAAGTATGTAAATAGTTGGCCACATGGGCAGACATCTGTGGTACTTAGGAGTAAAGGGGAGCATTATATAGACCAGGCATGCGGAGTTTTGTTATATACATTGCTCTTAAAATGCATGCTGAAGTCCAGCTGTTGAGCTGTGTTTTAGCTAACTTCAGTTGGATCAGAAATGGTAGGTTGAATCTACAGAATTTGAGTAACCTGTAGTGTGACCTCAGAACATCTTTTGAGATGAACGTTAGCACATACAACACTGATCAAAGAGGAAAAAAAACCCCTAACTGTTCCTTTGCTTTCAGAAGTTAGGGAGATTTGATGTGTTAAAGTTTTTAAGGTGTAATACTCTGGCTGAAAAAACATGTGCGCGCAAACTGTGCAAATCAGTGTTTTGATACTCACTGTTGAGAAACTTTGCTACACTTTTAATTTCAACAAACTTGCACGTGGAGTTCACGTGCACTTGAGAACTTCCATAAATCAGAATAAATACTATGCTTGTAGAAGACCTGAGGACTAAAGCCATGCTGCACTGTAGGCAGCTGTGAGACTAAATCTCACCTCACTTTTAGTTTATAATGCACTCCAGCAAGTCTGTATGAAGTCTCTGCAGGCATGTTAGGGGCAGTTTTCAGATACCTGCTGGGATTGGGACTCCTGTGTTAGTCACTTCTAAACCATTAACGTCTTTCAGTGGTGAAGGTTTGACAGGTAAAGGGCAGTTCAGAGCAGTGAAACCAAAGGCAGATGTACGGCAATTGTCAGTGCTTTCAGCATTTCCTCAGGGATTTGAATGTGCTGCATAGAGCAGATGAGAACTTGATTTCTCCATATCACCCACTCTTTAACCCAAGTCTTGATTTTTACTCAGCTGATGCTAATTTTCATGATGTTGATTTACTTTCCCTCTGCCTTCATCTGAGGTGATGTATTGGGAAATCTTTCCTTTTTCTTCAGCTCATACACCAAGACATTTCAGCTTGGTGCTTCCAAGCGCTGGTTTCTTGAAGCTCCTGCAGTCATAGTGATGCACACTTTCCTTTTTGCTATCTTCACACAGTGCTATAATCCTTTCCTAAAATCTCACTGTGTTGAAAAACTGAACTGGAAAGGAAGGCGAAGACTGACTTTTCCCTAAATACTACTACCGTGTTCTGAACTGTTTACCAGGTTTACAAAATGTGTGCATCTTCTGTGGAAGCAGATTTGAGTTTGTTTGCAACTGTTTTAATAGACCACTAATACCAAAGCTCTCAAACTCACCGTGCAATTTAACAAGTTGACATAAAGCTGTTGTTAGTAACCTGGTGGTGGACCACACCAGATGGGTTGTACGATCTGAGGATACAAAGTACTGACTCTACCATAGTTAGTCCAGTTTCAGATTAACGTGTCTGGATGTGTGTTAAAGCTAACTTCTTGCTTCTGCTGATGAACTGTGCTTGATGGTCAGAATGAGTAACTCGCATAAGCATAAACTAAGCACTGTGACTTGATTCTTCGTTTGCTGCTTCTCCCTTATCCCCTTCCCTTTTTCCTGCGTGTCCCTACTATAATTTGATATTCTTCAGACTGCTCCCTTTAATAAAGGAGTATTATCAGAGATTTCCTCATTCCTAATGAGTAAAGAAATGTGAGAACGGTGGCCATGAGCATCCGCTTAGGGAGGAATAAGACAAGTATCTGTGACATCTGTGAATTGCCTTCCTTCCAAACACAAACTTATATCCCTGTTTAGTAAGTATACTAACAGCTGTATTGCAGTAAAAGCTGAAAAATTGCTAATCGTCATTTTTTGACCTTTTTTTTCCTCCTCACATGCAGGAAACATACTGTTGAATGTTCTAATTCCACCCAAGATGCCATGTACAAGAACGGGAAAAAACAATGTTCTTATAGTTTGTGTTCCAAATCCACCGATTGATGAGAAGAATCCAGCTGTTGCTGTCACTATGTTAATAAGGGTGAAAACAAGTGAGGATGCAGATGAGTTGCACAAAATCTTACTGGAGAAGAAGGAGGCATAAATAAGTTGCAGGCAGTGATTTGAGGAGTTATTGCCAAACTGCTGCTGCTCTTTTTTTTTTTCTTCCATAACTTCACTTGAACACTTAACTCTTTATTCTGATATTAAGAACTGTTAGAGGAATTCTGGAAAAAATATGTGAGGAAAAGCTAAACTAGCTAATAAAAGCTTTAATAGAACACAAGTGTTGGACTGTGCTCCCTCATTTTTCAATATCTAAATGCAGGACCTCTTCTGGATAAAGCACATTGATTTCAATTAAAGCGTGTGTTTTTAACACGGGTCAGTTTGACCGAATGGACTGAAATCAGAGTACAAAAATGTGGTACCAGAGCTTCCTCACAGACTGCAGTGCAATGCAACAGCCTCCTGTTTTGAGAAGGGAGGATGTTGAAGTTTAACTGTTGAAACTGTTTCTAGACTCCAGATTTTTAATTTTAATTGGGCGTCATATTCTGGTGAGACTCATTTTTCAGACTCAGTGATGACAATGTACCCCAGCAGCAACGATGATCTGTATTGTACTGTGTTTTAGCTTACAGACTGGTGTGCTTTTGGGACTCTGAGACTGCATCTCCAGATATTTAAAAGAAAAGTTGCTTGCGTAGTCTCGTTGACAGTAGCGTTCCTTAGAGAAGAGCTGTCAGTTCTGTTCTTACTGTAGCAACAAGCTGGTGATGTGCAATAGTACAAGCAGACAACTGGAAGACTGTTTGTCTTGGACCACAACCACAGCTGGCACTCGCTGATTGCTGACAAGGCAGAGGCAAAGGGTTGCACTTCCATCGCGGTCCCTCCGAGGTGTCCTTCCCTCCTCCCTTGGGTTACAACCGAAACCCAGCAGAGACAGAGCTGTAAATCTTGTACTTGTCTTGCTGCTAGTACTTTTCTGAAGATAGCTCTTTCACAAACGAGTTTCAGGATTTTTGTAGATCTTTATATTGCCTCTGGCTATTGCCAAGAAATACATGCATAAACGTGTGTGTCGGTAATTATTTTTCCTGTGTGTTAAAACTACAGTGCTTTACTGCATTACATAAAGTAAAGCAGTAGTTTGCAGCGTTAGGACAAGCTTTCTGTCACAAAAGTAGGGAGCACTGGGTTAATCTATAACTTAGTATTCAGCTGTGTTAGAATTAACCATGTGGCAATAATCTGTGGGTCAGAACATCATTCTGTTCTCAGTTTCCATCTCAACTCTATCAGACCTTGGTTGGTTATTTAATCCTTTTCTTTTTCAAATCTTGTTTTCTGGAAACTCCTTCCTTAATAATTGTTTGGTTTGGTTTTTTTCTGCTTCACTTCCGGCTTTGGTAAATATCCGAGAGCTGGATGTTGATGTTAAACTTGAACTGCTCTCTGGTCTGTCACACTGACCAGCTCTGGGGATGGCAGAAACACGCCAACCTGTCTGTGGCTAATGTAGCACAGAGGGGAGAAAATGCCACTCTTTAAAAAAGAAAAAAAAAAAAGCAGCATGATGCAGTTTTCACAGGGGACCTGGAAATCCACAGCAGTGGCATCCTATGGGTGAGGAAAAAGTAGTATCACCATTTGATGAGATGCGGCACATCTTACCTGCTCCCCACTGCTTTCCATGGGGACAGACGGCTGCCTTCAGTCCTCATTCACTGCACAATTCAGGTTATGGCCTCTTTTTCCCGCCTTAACTAAAGGGAGGAAAAACGTTACAGGATCTCTAGCCCTTTTGACCAAAGTTCAAAAACAAAGGCCTTCAATCACATTTCAGCTACACTGAGGTCACGGGATCTGCATTTTTAACACTCGAGTGTAAAGGACGCTTAGATACACGTTCAAATATTATTTGAAATATAAACTGGTGCCTTTTTTTTAATCTGGCTCAGTACTTAACCATTACAAGTAAGTGACGTTACTCTCCTCAAAATAACGTGCTTTTTAAAAGAAAGTTGCTAAATTGGAGGCCAAAAGCTGATGTCGTGCATGTTAACTGTGTATGAGTGAAAAGCAGAACATTGCCTGGAGGGTTATTACAGGCTCAGGTGTAGTGTCCAAGGGCTGAGTTAATTCTGCATTTGTTGTTTGACTGCAGCGTCTTAAACGTCTCCATGCAGAAGGGGCTGCAGAGCAGAGCTGTTATGCTGGCTGTGGCAAGCGGGGCTGTTACGCGTCCCACTTCAAGAGGGGCTCTGCACAGGTTGTATCAGGGGGCTCGGGTTTGTGTTCGTTTACTTCCAAAAGCTCGTGGATGTGTAACTGTGCTGTCATCCATTCAACTGTGGACCAATTAATTTAAAGGAGTGAGAGACACACTGAACTTCCTACTCATCCTTTCCCTTTGCCTCCGGAATGAGGCAGGCTTGGGGTTTTGCAGGCACCTGCTTGGCCCAGTTCTAAAGCTGGCAAACCGGTGCACCTCGTGTTTTCAAGGGTGGACGTTCTGCGGGTGAGCAGCGAGTGCAGGGAGAAAAAAGAATAATACATTTGTGTTGGAAAAATTAAGCCTTACAATATCTGTAGTAGCAAGTAATATTTTCTATTAGCTCTGGGAAAGACTGAGATGAGACACCTTAATTCTTTAGCAACGTACTTGTTTATCAGTACAGCTAAGGGAAGGTGTATAATTGGAATCTAATCTAGTTGATTAGACTATCAAATATATGCGGAAACATACAATTTTAAACATTTTACAAGTGGAAAGTTGCCACTGAAAGAACAGGGAAGAATTTACTGTGAATTAGAGATTTTAATCAACATCATTCGTAGTGACCCTGCAATTATCTGGACTATAATGTAGGAAAAGCAATTCATATGCTTTTAATGTGGTGCTCAGTTACAAAGCACAAACCTTCTCTAGTACTGTTATAAAAACAAATTTTTTGATGATGCTTCAGTTTCTAAGAAATATTAAAGTACATAAATACTGTAAAAAGCCAGAGATTGTTACACAAAGGCCTAAAGTGAGTTAAAAGCAAAAGCTAGTGGAGAGCATAGAAACCTTACTGATGCCTTCATAGCACAGCAGCACACGGTGTACAAGGAAGGAATTTTGATGAGAATTCCAACT
>NW_010172737.1:0-2555 GCF_000695765.1 Mesitornis unicolor | reverse complement strand
TCCTGTATCTTGGTAGATACTTGGTATATTTAACAGCTAGATATCAGATACCTGATGTTAAAGATGCGTTTCCTCCCTAATTTGTATTAAAGCCTTCGCTGTTTCAGCTGTACATAGCTGTTGGAGTGTCTTGCAGATCATGCATTCTTCCTTCTGCTGCAGTATTGAAATTTCAGCTGCTTAGAAATCTTTTTGTTTCCCTCTCACTTCTCCAAAATAGAAAATCAAGATCTCTGCTTCTTTCAATTCTCAGTATCATCTGTAAGGGAGATAATTACAGTTGGTCTGTATTTTATTTTAAAATATTAAATTACCGTATGCAGGGTTTATTTTGTAACATACTTAAAATTATCTATCTGGGAGCACAACGGCATGTTCCTATAATCTCTTTGGGTTGATGGATGCGAAAGTTTAAATTAAATTTAGAGTTCAAATTATTTTGTAGAATGTAAACCAATTAGGTACGCATTACTATTAAAAACTTCAGCTCCCTTTGCAGCACTGTAATATCTAAAATGTCCTTAAAGACTTTCTTTCCAATGCCTTAACTTACTTGTATTTGCTAAAATTTTGTAGCTGGTGCCTGTGTGCAGAAATTTACTGATATTAAAACAATTTCAAGTGGCATGAGCTAGTATAAATCCAATGAAAACGCTGAATGTGATGATTTGTTAACTGTTCATAGATTTCAAACTGCTTTGAAGTTTTCAGTGGATGCTGAAGTTCCACGTAACTTATGTAACAATGTTTTCGTTAGTTCTAATACGTTGAAGATGTGTACAAAAATCCATGGAAAATGTGAATAAATGAATGGGAGATCGGTGTCTCGTGTGTATCCCTTTCACCTTGACTGTGTAACACTGTATTAATAAAATGGACTTTACAGGCAGTTGCTCACAGGTGAACTCCTGCCTAGGAAATCCTGCACGCAGCCTCATTGCTGCTCAGAACAGCAACGTCCTCCCCTGCTGCTCCCGCGGGCCAGCTCTGAAACCTGGCCCATTGCTAAGAGCCAGCTCTGCAAAAACGCTTCCTGCAAGGTGGGTGAGCTGAATCCGCTCAAAGCGGGGAGCCAGGGCTGCCTTCGGCTGCAGAGAGAAAAACGTTCTCACATGCTAAGAGAGTGGCTCTGGAGATCGACCTCTAAAAATCCCTCCACTTGGAATATTAAAAGATTTAAGAGCAAAAGTAATCTCTCTTTGCCTGATGACATATGTAGAACACATTTTTAGATCTAGCCTAAAAGCCTTGGTTTGTGACAGTCTGGCAAACAGAAGTAAAAGAAAAAAAATAATAAGACAGACTTGTTATGAGAAGGGTAGAGTGCAGCAGTGCACCGGTAGAGTGCACCGGCAACTGCTGAGTCCAGGAGGGTGCCTGCGCTCCACCAGCACTTTCTGCTGTCAGCTGCTCCCATGCTCTTCAGCCCTGCCCTAATCACAGTTCTGGAACTGCACACTTTGTGCCCACCAATGAGAGCCACTTCTTGCAGGAGGACACAACTCTTGGTTAGCAAAAGTTATCTGGGCATCACCCCCACAACTACAATGACTGGGAAAACCAAGAGCCTGCGTTGCAGTTGCTATCAAATAGTCACATTTCTGTTGTTATGGTTTAAGGGTTACCAGCCTGAAAGGGAAGGACAAGGGGTGTCTGTAGGACCCTGGGGGGGTCAGAGATCAGTACTGCTCCCTCCCCTTTCCGGCCACAGTCTATAAAAAAAGCGAGGAGATCCGAGGTTTTTGCAGGCTTTTCCTGACTTTCCTGAGCTGCTTACTGTCATCTCGTGACGGCTGGGCCTAGCTCCACGTGCTCGGCAGCATCCACCAGCACCCGCTTCCCGGCACCACTGCGGTCCCTGGTGACAACTCACAGTGGTCACAGCAACTACAAGGCACTGCTTGGACACTTCCACTCGGGACTACTGGGATCGGGTTTCGTATATAGTTAAATATCCTTTGCCCCTTATTAATTCCCTTTTCCTTTCCCCTGTGGTTTTTCATTAAACTTGGTACAGTCGTAACTTCCAACCTTGTGCGAAGCATCTTTTTCTCTATTCCCTTTGTTTTTTCTAGTCCTCCCCTGGGAGGGTAGGGGACAACAGAGAGAAAATCCTGCTCCCTGGGCTTGCCCTGAGCCTTAAACGGGAACACCTGAGAAAATCCCAGTGCACCTGCTTGTGTCACTAGCTTAGGCTTGCTGATACTGCAAGGGTCCGCCTGGCCGCCCGTACCCGTATTAGGCCTGTACTAGGCCCGTACTAGGCCACAGGTACCGCCCGCCACCCTGCGGCCTGCCCGGGAGTGTAGTGATGGGCACCCCGGTTTTTCTCAATGTCACACACCCCCCAGGTGCCATCGTCTCTGGCGTTTACGAGTTCTCCGTCGAGTAGCAAAACTGGTATTTACCAGAGCACGACACAAGGCTGGTCTCTCACATCAGTGTATCACATGGTGCCGAATCTCTTTCCTTTTGTTTTTAATAAATTAAAAACCCACATGAGGGAACGGCTTTTTCCGTCGCTCATCACTAGGCAGCACATGGTCCCTTCAACC
>NW_010172736.1:58068-59278 GCF_000695765.1 Mesitornis unicolor | reverse complement strand
CGTTCTGTGATTCTGTGATTCTGTAATGTATTCCATAGCTTCTTATACAGGAGGACACAAATTCCTTACTACATGAGAATGAGAGAATAAAAAGGAGAAATTGTTCCATACTTGTTTAAGTATTTTGTTGTAGTGATGTGAATGCAAATGTTTATTTTAGTGCATTATAATCAGGAAGCGAAAAGCATGAAAAGTGAAACATCAGTAGAATTATGTTGTTCTAATGGCCATGCATTGTGGAAGCCAAGTAAGAACTTAAAGTGTACAAATACTGGATGAAAAAAAAGAGATTGAATACACATGTAATTTCAGACTTGTAGAAATTACTTTCAGATCTACTTGTAATGCTGTTGAAAGATGTATCCCTTTAAGTAACATCAACTGAGTGAGTCCAGCCCCAGATCATCAGTAACATCTGTATGGAGTCCTTATTCTGTGTGGCATGCTGTCAAAACAATTCTGCAGTGGTTCATGCCACAGTCCCTTAAAACATCACTCATTAATCATAGCCAATAACAGTTACACAGTCAGAAAAAAGCAAAAATAGGTAACTTTAATAGCTTTATTTTGGTCTAAACCACAATTTTTTCTTCTGCTTATTTAAGGAACTCTGAATAAAGAGCCAGTTATCTTGACACAAGGGCATCAGTATACATAAAACAAAGGATTTTCCAAAGTTGCAGAATCTGGTTCAGAATATCATAATGACCATAGTGTTTTAAGTCAAGCTGTCTGGCATCTTTCATTCCTCCTGTGTAGACAGAGGACTGACTTCAAGGGTGCTCCTGCTTAACCTTTCTTGCACTGCCACTGTTCTTTAATTAAATGTATTTCCCTAGTGAAAAGGAGGAATAATGAATGCATAAGTCAGTCCTTCCATCACAGTCTAGGAGCAGCAACCAGTTCTACTGAAGGCAAACAAAAACAAAAAAAAAAAGAAAGAAAGAAAGAAATATTTGAATGTATTTATACTTCCTACAATCTGAGATACAGAAAAGAACCACAGTCAGTAAGAACAAACATGCAGTACGTGGAAGTCAGATTCTGTGAAATTTTGGATTAGTGCCATAATACTTGTATTAATTTTTCAACACCTTTGTGGCTTATGTCATTTCAGTTCAGTTTCAGAAGATGAGAGTTTATTCTAGAAATGTATGAATACAAACCTTTGTAGAAACCAGTGCTAGTCTGAAAAAAAAGTAGTTGGGTT